>NC_058130.1:256076339-256077143 GCF_016433145.1 Gracilinanus agilis
TATGATTAAAAAAGACAGGGAAGGTCATTACATCCTGATTAAAGGCAATATAAACAATGAGGAAATAACACTGCTCAATATGTATGCACCAAGTGGCATAGCACCCAAATTCATAAAGGAGAAACTGGCAGAGCTCAAGAAGGAAATAGATAGTAAAACCATACTAGTGGGAGATCTAAATATTCCTCTTTCAGATCTAGATAAATCAAACCAAAAAATAAATAAGAAAGAGGTAAGAGAGGTGAATGAAGTCCTAGAAAAATTAGATTTAATTGATATGTGGAGAAAAATAAATAGGTACAAAAAGGAATACACCTTCTTTTCAGCTGCACATGGCACATTCACAAAGATTGACCATGTTATAGGACATAGAATCATTGCAAACAAATACAAAAGAGCAGAAATAATAAATGTAACCTTCTCAGATCATAATGCAATAAAAATAATAATTAGTAAGGGCACCTGGACAGGAAAATCAAAAACTAATTGGAAATTAAATAATATGATTCTTCAAAACCAATTTGTCAAAGAAGGAATCATAGAAACAATCAACAATCTCACTGAAGAAAATGACAATGATGAGACATCCTACCAAACTCTGTGGGATGCGGCCAAGGCAGTACTCAGGGGGAAATTTATATCCTTGAGTGCACATATTAACAAATTAAGGAGGGCAGAGATCAATGAATTGGGCATGCAACTCAAAAAATTAGAAAGCGAGCAAATTAAAAATCCCCAGATGAAAACTAAATTAGAAATACTAAAAACTAAGGGAGAAATTAATAAAATCGAAAGTAAAAGAAC
>NC_058130.1:256082132-256098671 GCF_016433145.1 Gracilinanus agilis
GGAAACAACAAATTGGGAAAAAATCTTTATAACAAAAAACTCTGACAGGGGTCTAATTACTCAAATATACAAGGAGTTAAAGCAATTGTATAAAAAATCAAGCCATTCCCCAATTGATAAATGGGCAAGAGACATGAATAGGCAATTTTCAGGTAAAGAAATCAAAAGTATCAATAAGCACATGAGAAAGTGTTCTAAATCTCTAATAATTAGATAAATGCAAATCAAAACCTCACACCTAGCAGATTGGCTAAAATGAAAGAAGGGGAGAGTGATGAATGTTGGAGGGGATGTGGCAAAATTGGGACATTAATGCATTGCTGGTGGAGCTGTGAACTGATCCAGCCATTCTGGCTGGCAATTTGGAATCATGCTCAAAGGGCTATAAAAGAATGCCTACCCTTTGATCCAGCCATACCATTGCTGGGTTTGTACCCCAAAGAGATCATAGATAAACAGTACGAAAATATTTATAGCTGCGCTTTTTGTGGTGGCAACAAATTGGAAAAGGAGGGTATGTCCCTCAATTGGGGAATGGCTGAACAAACTGTGGTATATGCGGGTGATGGAATACTATTGTGCTAAAAGGAATAATAAACTGGAGGAGTTCCAGGCGAACTGGAGAGACCTCCAGGAACTGATGCAGAGCGAAAGGAGCAGAGCCAGAAGAACTCTGTACACAGAGACTGATATACTATGGTAAAATTGAATGTAATGGACCTCTGTACCAGCAGCAATTCAGTGACCCAGGACAATTCTGAGGGATTTATGGTAAAGACGCTACCCACATTCAGAGGAAGGACTGTAGGAGAGGAAACATATAAGAAAAACAACTGCTTGAACGCATGGGTCGGGGTGGACATGATTGAGGGTGTGGACTCGAAACTACCACACCAATGCAACTACCAACAATTTGGAAATTGGTCTTGATCAAGGACACATGACAAAACTAGTGGAAATGTGCATTGGCCATGGGTGGGGGGAGTGCGGGGGGCGAAGGGGAAAGGAGGAGTATGAATCATATAACCATGTTAAAAATGAATATTAATAAATGTTTGAAAAAAAAGAAAAAATTATTCATTTTACATTTTGTGATATTTTCTACTTCTAGCCTAGTCTTAAATGCTTTTCTTTCCCATAGATCTGACAGGTAATACTATTCTATGTTCACCTAATTTACTTATAGTTTCCTTCTTTATATTTAAGTCATTTACCAATTCTGAATTTTCAGTATTCTTCTAAAACATCACACAAGTTGTGAGAAGCCAAATATTAAGACATAATAATTCAACATTTATAACCCAATGGAATTGCTTGTCAGCTCTTGGAAAGTAGAGGAAGAGAACATGAATCATGTAACTATGGAAAATATTCTAGATCAATCAATCAATAAATAAATTTATTTTTTGAAAGATGTAATAATTTAATAAATGTCAGAGTCTCCCATCTATTTGTGAGTTTCAAATTATTCTGCTCATTTTCAAGAAATATTGTTTAGTTTAATTTTAAGTTATGTTTTGTAATAATATATAGAATATATGCCTTTATTGACCCCTTTTTATCTATCTCTGATTGATCTGGAATTATATATACTTTGATAAAGCACCTGAGAAGAGAAAACAGAATAACTAAACTTCATAAGAATGTTAAAAATCTAGATCTTGGTGTAATTCTAGTTTAATTTTATTCTTCTGGAGACATCATTATTTCTCCCTTAGCCCTCGTGATGATATCAAGATCTCCATCTAGAGATCCTAGGTAACTAGCTGGTCACCTAAGCAATCCTTTATCTGTTCACTTGTGGAATGGAATTAAATCTGCAGTCAAAGGGGAGATTGGTTATTGGCTATTCATTTGAGATTGTTGGTTATTTGTTGTTAATGATCAATTATTGTTATCAATAATGGATTATCAATATTGATTTTTTATTATGGTGACTATTGATTTCAGATTTTTATGGAGTCATTGGATAACCACCAAATACTTATTTGGCTTTTAAAAGTTTCTTTTTTCCAGCTACAGCACAAATGTTTCTCTTCTCTTAATCTGCCAATACCAAGAAGAAACCAAATACTGGAGGGAAAAAGTCATCTGAGCTGACTAAAATGGGTTTGGAAGAACAATGCATTTGGCTAAAGTTCCCTGATCTTTTGTTAGGATTCATTAAGAGGATTGGAAATGTGAACAACTTTTTTTTCCCCAACCTAGAACAGAGCCCCCTGAGCCTGGAATAATCAACATCAACAATAATTTTAGAACCAGAGCCTTTTCCCTAAGATACTCAAGGGCCAAGTGATCGACCAGCTCTGTTAGCTCAACATCAGGTGCTCTACTCCCCAGCTTTCTTTTCTACGATGTAAAAAACTGTGATTTGTATGTTTGTTCAGTGAGGGGTGGGGAAGTGGGAAGTCACCCCATTGGCAAGTACCAAGCTGATGAGTTTCCCAGCTATGGAAACCTGATAGTGAGTCACCATGTTGGAGAACAAAGAGAAACTCCTTGTCATGTCAATACAACTTTTACTTCACCTTTCCCAAGCTAGTCTGGCCCACTTGGTGAAGGACAGCTCTTTCATAGGTTGGTATCAGGGATTTGTGCCAACCTAGAGCTCTCTTCCTACTCACTGCCTCATTGCTTGCAATGGAAATCCCCAGTCTGCCTGGAAAGAGCCCATACTGTCACCTTCCCTCTGCCTAGAACTTCACCTTTCCACCTCATGTACTTCATCATCCTCACCCCCATACTCATGATGGATTTCAGCATTAGGAAGACCTAGGTTCAAATGCTTCCTTTGTGTTAGGAGCAATATTTCTTAGGGCTAAAGGTAAGTATACAATGGGCTAACTTTTCCTATGTCCATCCTCACTCACATTAGAGTTCTTTTTCTTAAGAGACATAGACAGTCTCCTTGAAATGTGAATGGTAAAGGAGCATTTTTAAGGATGTTGAAAAGGCTTCCTTGTTACCTGACAAAAAGACAAGAGGAACTGTGGAGTGACATCTGGACTAACATAAGGCAGGCTGTCTTAAACCAAATCAGTGTTGAATTCTTGCTGAATGTCTTTCTTTTGCTATGGCTACTAAACCATTTTTCAGTCCTATGGCAAAATTCTTACCCAGGTGTCTATTAACTTGTTTGTAAACAAGCATATTTCAATATAATGGGTTTTCTTTGTAAACATATCCATTTTATGCAATTAGAAACATGATTCTGAGGAGTTCATAGACCCCACTAAATGGGCAAAGGAACTCTTGCACAACAGGTAGTATAAGTAAGTATAAGTTTCTATACTGAGACACAGAGAGGAGGAAGGACATCTAGGCATGGAAAGACAGACAAGAAATGGAACATCAAGTTCAGTAGTCTAGTTTCTCTAAAGGCTGAAGAGCATGAAAGGGAATGTGCATGGGTAAGACAAGCTAATATAATAAAAATGACAATCCTACCTAATTTACTTATTCAGTGCCATGCCCATCAAACTACCAAAAGACTTTTTTATAAAATTAGAAAAAATTATAACAAAGTTCATCTGGAAGAACAAAAGATCAAGAATATCAAGGGAAATAATGAAAAAAAAATGAAAGATGGGGGCCTAACAGTACCAGATCTTAAACTGCACTACAAAGCAGTGGTCATCAAAACAATATGGTACTGGCTAAGAGATAGAAAGGTGGATAAATGGAATAGACTTGGGGTAAATTATCTCAGCAAGCTAGTGTCTGATAAACCCAAAGATCCCAGCTTTGGGGACAAGAACTCACTATTTGACAAAAACTGCTGGGAAAATTGGAAAACAGTATTGAAAAAATTAGGGTTAGACCTACATCTTACACCTTATACCAATATAAATTCAAAATGGGCAAATGACCTAAATATAAAGAGCAAAATCATAAATAAATTAAGTGAACACAGAATAGTATACCTGTCAGATCTATGGGAAAGGAAGGAATTTAAGACCAAGCAAGAGACAGAGAACATTGCAAAATATAAAATGAATAATTTTGTTATATTAAATTAAAAAGGTTTTGTACAAACAAAACCAACACAACCAAAATTAGAAGTAAATAGCAACAAACTGGGAGAACATTTTTATAACAGAATTCTCTGACAAAGGTTTAATTTCCCAAATATATAAGGAACTAAGTCAAATTTACAAGAAATCAATTCCCCAATTGAAAAATGGTCAAGGGATATGAATAGGCAGTTTTCAGATGAAGAAATCAAAACTGTCAATAATAACATGAAAAAGTGTTCTAAATCCTTCCTAATTAGAGAAATGCAAATCAAAATAATTCTAAGGTACCACCTCACCCCTAGGAGATTGGTCAATATGAAAGTAAAGGAAAAGAAAAAGTGTTGGAGGGGATGTGGCAAAATTGGGACACTAATACCCTGCTGGTGGAGTTGTGAATTGACCCAACCATTCCAGAAGGCAATTTGGAATTATGCCCAAAGGGCTTTAAAAGAATGTATACCCTCGGATCTAGCAATACCACTACTAGGTTTGTACTCCAAAGAGATAATAATAAAAAATATTTGTACAAAAATATTCATAGCGGCACTCTTTGTAGTGGCAAGAAATTGGTGTCCTTCAATTGGAGAATGACTGAACAAAGTGTGGTATATGATGGTGATGGAATACTATTTTTTAATAAGGAACGATAAACTGCTTTATTTCCATACAAGCTGGAAAGACCTCTCCGAACTGATGTGGAATGAAATGAGCAGAACCAGGAAAACATTGTACACCGAGACTAAATTTATCAGAGAGGCAACAAGGGGGACCACTGAAAACATCTAAGCAGGAATGGTATCGTCAGACTTGTGTTTTAGGTACATTACTTTAGCAACTGTATGGAAGAAGGATTAAAGAGGGCATGAAATTGGCAGCAGGGAGACCAATTAGGAGGCTTTTTACAATCGTCCACTCTGATGGTGGTTGGATGACTAGAGAGAAGGGAACAAGATGAAAGAGATGTTGTGGAGGAAGAATCCACAAGACTTGGGAAGTGATTGGATACAAGGGAAGGGGGCAGAGTCAAGGATGACTCCAAGGTTACAAACTTGAATAACCAGAAGAGAAGTTTATGGGGAAGATAATGAGTTCTCTTTTAGATATGTTGAATTGGAGATTTCAATGGGACATTCAAGTTGACATAACCAGATGGCAAAAGGGTAAAAGGGATAATTCCTGATCTGGGAATTGTCCATGAGAACTGGTGTAAAGAGAAAAGAGAAGCACAAGACAACTATATTTAATGGGCAGAAGTGATCTGCAGAGGAGACTAGGGAGGAGGGATCAGAAAGCTAGGAGGAGAATCAGAGGACAACTGTGTCACAGATAAAAGAATGAAAAAATATTCTGTAGAAGAGAGTAGTGGTCAGTAGCAAAAGTTATAGAGAGGTCAAGAAAGATGGGGACTCTGGGCAGCTAGATGTCTCTGTGGTTAGTGTCAGGCCTGGAGTTGGGAGGACTTGGGTCTGAATCTAGTTTTATATACCTCCTAGCTGTGTGATCCTGGGCAAGTCACTTAATTCTGTTTGCCTATTCCTTGCCCTTCTGCTTTGGAGTTGTTACTAAGACAGAAAGAAAGGGTTTTAATAAAAAAAAAATTTTTTTTTGAAGAAAGAAAGATGGGGACTGAGAAAGGCCAAGAGATTTAGCAGTTAACTGTTGGCTGCTAATGATAGAGAGAACATTTCATTTTCCTTGCTAATCACTTGGAAAGGAAACCATGGCCCATTGAGTGAATGGAAGGATTATTTCTCCTATAGCTGGAGTGACAACAGGGCAGGGAGCCAGGAATGCTGGGTTCTAATCTTAGTTCTACCATTCTCTTGTCTTGTACTTTTATATATATATATACACACACACCTCTCTCTATATATATATCACCTCTCTAAACCTCAGTAAAAATGAAAGGATTTGGGTTAAAATCTAAGATCCCTTCTAGCTTTCCTAGTCTATGAATATCGGATCTCAGCTTTCATCTCTTAGTCTGTTACCAGTCAAGACTGGATAGAGCTCAGTTTTTCTCAGATTGCCAGCCTGAAGGGAGAAGTAGAAAACTGAAAGAGGAGTAAGGTTGGGCCTCTCCTTGTTACCCCTCAGGCCAGAGAAGGTGGCAACAGCACCACCTGCCACAGGAGCAGCTGTTCCCCACCCCCCTTACAATTTGGCCCCCAGCAAGAACAATTCAGGCATGGCTCTACCTGGTTAAAGACATCAGTCCTGCACCTCATTAAGCTGCTGTCTTCATTGGGAAGGGCTGGCACCAGGCCTTTGAAGTCAGTGTTCTCGCTGGGGCCTGCTTTGTTCTTGGCCAGACTTCTCCCTGTGGCATGGGGCCAAGGACTGACTGAAGTCAATTCCTCTCCCTGCCCACCCCTATCCCACTCAAGTCCTCTCTGAGTGGTCCTACCCACCCTCCCCAAAGCAGGAAAACTCACTTTCTCCTGCAGGGCAAGCCTTTCCCAAGAGGCAGGGCTCTTGACTAGTGGGACTGGGAGAGAAAGGAGAAAGGAGGTTGTTGATAAAGTTAAGGGGTCACTTCCTGCAATTTTACTGGGACCACAGGGCTCGAAAGAGCCCACAGTGTATGAACACAACGCAGGAGGTAAAGAAATCCATTACAGACCATTCTCCATAATTCACAAAGGCTTTCATCCCTTCTGAGACTTCTAGTGGTCCCAAGCTGGAAGAATGTCCTGACTGGAAGTGTGAGAGTAAGGAGGAGGGCAGAGACTTGAAATGGAAATATTCTAAAGCCAGATATGTCTTTCATCTTCTCTCTTCCTCTGACTCATCTTCTTCTCCCTCACTATGCACATTCAATCACTTTCTAAATCTCATCAACCAATAATAATAACAACCACAAGCATTTATAACATGCATGTTTATGTGTGTAAGTTTTGTGAAGTACTTTACATGGTATATCTCATTAGTGTCTCTATTCTTCTCTCCACTAATTCGGGCCCTCAGCATTTCTAACTAGACTATATGAAGAGTCTTCTAACTGGATTTCCTGCCTCAAGTCTCTCTCCTCTCCAATCTATGCCCCACCTAGCTGCCAAAGTGATATTCCTAAAACATAGATCTATTCACATCACTGTCTGACTCAACCAATGTCAGTGGCTCCCTGATACCTCTAGCATCAGACACAGATTCTTCTGTTTGGCATTTAAAGTCTTTAACAGATTCCAATCTATCTTTCTAGACTTACTGTACATCATTCTGCTTCACATACTGTATAGGGCCTGCTCTGAACTAGTTTTGCTGTTCCACACACACACATGACATCCCATCTGTAGCTGTGCCTGGGTGCAGAATGCCCTCCCTAACTAAATGTACTCCCTCCTCACTTCTGCCTCTTAGAATCCCTGGCTTCCGAGAGAGCTCAGTTAAAGCAATATCTCTTCCATAAGGCCTTTCCTGATTCCCCCTAGCATCTCTCCTGAATTACTGTTAACTTTGTTAGTTTGTTTGTCTGTCCCTCCCTCTCCCGTCTCTCTCCCTCTTTCGCTCTCTGTTCCTCTCTCTCTGTTCCTCTCTCTGTTCCTCTCCCTCCCTCTCTCTTTCCCTCTCCCTCTCCATCCGCCTTCCCCTCCCCCTATCCCCCCATGTCTACTTGGGCAGCTAGGTGGCACAATGGATAGAGCACCAAGTCTGGAGTCAAGAAGACTTCCTAAGTTCAATTCTGGCCTCAGACACTTCCTAGCTGTGTGACTCTGGGTAAATCATTTAATCTTATTTGCCTCCATTTCCTCGTCTGTAAAATGAACTGGAAAAGGAAATGACAAACCACTCTGGTATCTCTGTCAAGAAAATCCCAAATTGAGTCATGTAGTCAGACGAGACTGAAAATGATTGAACCCATATATGTACATGCTACCCCCTCCCCAATAGAATGTAAGCTCCTTGAGGGTCAGGAATGTTTCATTTTTGGTTTTGTATCCCCAGCAACTAGCTCAGTGCCTGACACATAGTAGATGCTTAATAAATACTGTTGATAAAGAGAGACAGAGAAAGAAAGAGAAACAGAGAGGCAGAGAGAGGGATCAGTGTTTCTAATTAACTCAGAGAGTCTAGAATTGACAGTTATTTCCAGAATAGTCTTCTGCTCTCCAAGAGGCCCATCTTTCCCATGCCAAGGTCAGTATAGCCTTTCCCCCTAAGTTTCAAAGAAGCCTCCCAGAGTTTAGACTACTCTCCATAGAACCCTCTGCAGCAGGTTAAGCTATGGGGCTCATCCTAAAAGTTCCTAGAGGATAAAGGCTGAGTCTTCCACTGCTTTGGGATCTTTGATCAGCATCCAATTCAGGATTCTGTACTCAGGGGAAAAGCAAGAAATGTATTTGACACTCAGTCCTGTTCAGACTCACTGATACCAATTTTTCCTCAGGCAGACAAGATGCCCTGTTGTCACCATCTAGATGGGCTGCAACCAAGGCAGTTAGTTACCTTAGGGTGTAGCCACATGCCAGATTTGGACAAGATGAAACCAAGGCCTTTTGATGGGGCAAAAACAGCACACACACACACACACACACACACACACACACACACACACACCTCCAAACAGCTGGGATGACATTTCTACCCCAAAGCCATTATTAGGAAATTGTACCAAATGTGAAAATATTAATTATCATTCTTTGTGCCTAAATTGCTGCTTTCATTCTAATACTTCTCAGTGTTTAGTCTACATTTGTTTTAAAATACCAGACTATGATGTCAATATTATTCTCCCCATTTTATAAATGGATATGTTGAGTCATCTGTTGCCATACAACTCATCAGAAACAAAGCAAGGGTTTGAAGACAGAAGTTTTAGATGAGAAGTTCTTAACCTTTTTTTGTGCCAGCAGACCTCTGTGGCAGTCTAGGGGAGCCTATGAAGCCCTTCTCAAAATAACGTTTTTAAATGCACAAAATAAAATTGTAGGATTACAAAGGAAACCAATCATGTGGAAATAGTTATTAAAATAGACATTTTTAAGGTTCATGGACCTGCTATTGACCTTAATCTCGATCACAACCACTTTGTTAGGATCTCTCACCTCCAAAGAAGATGGGCTACAGAGTACAAGTGGGGAAAAGGAGTTTCTATTTTCAGAGGTTTGGAACATAACAACTCATTTCTAGAATTCTTTAAGGTTTATAAGGTGCTTTCCCCACAACATGCTTGCAAAATACATAAAGTAGATATTATTATTTCCATTTTGCAAGTTAAAAAAAAAGACCTAAGTTTAAAGAGTGTAAGTGGGTTACTCAGGAATGATTTCTTGAGGAAAGCAAAACAGTGCAAAGTGAAATGAATAATTTCTTTGAAAACAACAACAATAATCCTTTCCTTCTATTTTACTATCAATTCTGAGACAGAAGAATAGCAAAGGCCAAGCAACTGGGGTTAAGTGACTTGCCTAGGGTCACACAGCCAGGAAGTATATGAGGTCAGATTTTAACCCAGGTCCTCCTGACTCCAGGCCTGGCTCTATCTACTGTGCTACCCAGATTCTTGAAGTGAATAATTTAACATCTCTTATCAGGCCAGTGGCAAAGCTGAGACATGGCCCAGATCTTCAGTCTCAAGCCCTCTTTTCCAAACTGTACAAAATAAACAACTGCCCTAATCCAAACCTCATACATTTAGCCTAACTTGGCCCTAGTCCAAAGGATGAGAAATTTCTCAATCAGCAAAGTCAGTGTTAAAAAGTTTCCCTCCACTGTTGCTCAGAAAATCCTAACCACATCCTATAGCTGGGAACAAAGTTGCTTCAAAAGAGGTCGGTTTGTTTTTTCCTGCAAGTTAGGCGCTATGAAGTCATTCAACCAGCTGTTGCTGACACTACCGATTTCATGTTCTTAGGATCCCTCCCAAGTGGTGTTGTTCTCTTGAGGTCCAAAAGCTGAATTTAAAGTTAGATGACCTTGGGCAAGTCGTTTATCTTCTCCAAATCTGCTAATGGGGAGAGTAATAGCTGAGCTTCCTATTTAACAAGGTTGACAAGGACTTTGTAAATTTTAAATAAATACTTTGCCAGAACTTATTGTGCAGGTAGTCCCTCCCAACAGTGCAAGTTGCAACCCATCTATACCACCCATTGTCATAAGACTCCTATTTATGACATCTCATAAATCCTCCACAGAGGATCTACCCATGAAATAAAGAAACCCTAGGGCATTGTATAACCACGAACTATCATTCTTCTTCTTCTTCACAATAATTTGTTGGTGTTTTTGGTTATGTCTCACTCTTTGTGACCCCATTTGGAGTTTTCCTGGCAAAGATATTGGAGTGGTCTGCCATTTCCTTTTCTATCTCATTTTACAGATGAAGAAACTGAGATAAACAAGACTGTATGACTTGCCCAAGGTCATATAACTAGTAAGTGCTGAGGCCTGAGTTGAACTTATTTTTTTTTATTCTTTAAAATATTTATTTATTTGTTTGTTTTAAGTTTTTATTTTGAATATTTTCCCATGTACTTATAAGGATGTCTTTCTGACCCTCGTCTATCCACTGGGTCACCTGGCTGCCCCATTTGCAACAAAAACTAGCATTTATATGGCACTTTAAGGTTTGCAAAGCTCCTTGAAAATATTAGCTCATTTTTTATTCCCAATATCCCTGGGAAATAAGTGCTCTTATTATCTCCATTTTACAGATAAGTATACTTGGAGGTTAAGTGACTAGTTCAAGACCAAACAGCCATTAAGCATCTGAGGTCAGATTTAAACTCTAATCTTCCTCAATTCAGCTCCAGATTCTATTAGCTGTACCATCTATTATTGTTGATACTATTATTGCTCAGTAATAATAAAAAAAATAGAATTTCAAAGAGCTTTTATGAATTTGGTGACATGATTCTAACTAATAAGCCACTATACCAACAGAATAATTTTTAACAACTGGTACCTGACGGAGCATTGATAAACAAACACATTCCCTTGCAATAGTTAACCGAGAATACAAGATTCTTTCAGAACCTGTGTTATAAAACACCATCTTGCTCTCCATGTTGATTTGCAAAATATCATTACACCTGCAGACAACATAGTATGTTGTGGCCATTTGGAAATATCTAGGAATACTCTAAAAGACTGGTATCAAATACCACCACAGCAGAAGAACTTCGAAAAAGTACTGATTACTTGTAAAAAGACATTAGGATAGGGGCAGGTGGGTAGCTCAGTGGATTGAGAGCCAGACCTAGAGATGGGAGGTCTTAGGTTCAAATCTGGCCTCAGACACTTCCCAGCTGTGTGATCTGGGCAAATCACTTAACCTCTATTGCCCACCCTTACCACTCTTCTGCCTTGGAACCAATACACAGTATTGATTCTAGGATGGAAGGTAAGGGTTAAAATAAAAAGGGTTAAAATAAAAAGACTTTAGCCATATCTAGTCAATAATCAAAGTAGAAAACATGGACACTGTATTACCTGATTAAAAGGACAAAAAGAAAACATGCTGAATGAAATCAAGAAAATATTAGAAATTATTGCTATCTTTAATCAATAATTGAACATGAAAGTCAAAAATCTAAATATAAAGTCAAAGTGGTGAAAAGTATTCAAATTCAATATCAATAAAAGACTTCAGTGGGTTGAGAAACAAAGAGTTAGAGGAAAGAAAGAAAGAAAGAAAATCCTCCTTCACAGAGAAGGAACATGTGGAAATTTTATGACTATTGCTGTCGTCAGAAGATGGTCAACCCAATGGAAACATCAGTTGTATCAGAGAAGAATCAGAAATGAATGACATGACAATTGCATCAAGGAAGCTGATTGACGCTCTAGAAACTCACTTCCTCTTTGAAACTAGAAGTGGCAGGGCCAGATAAGATCCATAACTATTGACTGAAACATTTCACAGCAGTGCAAAATGGATTACTAGCAACAGCAGCTTCCTCTCTGACACAAGCCTGATTCCATTATTCTGAAGGGCTTATATATTTGTTACTAAATGACTGGAATACTGACTCCCTTCAAATGTAGGCCAATAATGTATTGTGTACTCTATATGAAGCTTGTGTTAGTACAAAAAATTATTTTAAATATATGTTTAATTGAATTCAAATATAATTACATATAAATTATATAATTGAATTTAAATATATATATGTGTATATATGTGTGTATATATATACATACACACACACACACACACACACACATATTGGCTAAGAAAAAAAATACGCCAAAAATATGCCACCAACACAATAATGTCAAGAACAATTTGTTTATATGAAACATGGCATTTTTCAGGGAGATGCAGTTAAGCCTGCTATGGTTCCACCTGACATAAAGTCTATTATCATCATTCTTAAACAGAACTAAATATAGCTTTCAAGGCAAAGAAAGAGCCATACTGACTCCCCCCACCCCCCAAAAACCAAACCCTTATCTATCACTTAGTGTACAAAGTTGTCATCAAGTTATAGTGCTAGAGGCAGCTAGGTGGCTCAGTGAATAGAGAGCCAGGCCTGGAGGTGAGAAGACCTGGGTTCAAATGTGGTTTCAGATACTTCCTAGCTGTGTGATCCTAGTCAAGACATTTACATCAATTCCCTAGCCCGTACCACTGTTCTGTCTTGGAACTGATACTTAATTTCAATTCTAAGGGCAAAGGTAAGTGTTTTGAAAAAAATTACAGGATTCCCCTGAAAATTGAAATAAACTTCTCTTTCAACTTTTGGAAACTTTCTCCAACAATATCAAATGCCACTGGGCTAGATGAGTATAAAATTCTTATTGCATTCTAAGGATGATAAGCTGAAGGCTCTGGGTTTAAATGTAGAGGTTAAATTGAACCAAAGGGAAAAGAAAAAGCAATATTTACAAATACCTTAGTCTTCTTCAGTAAGACATATTGAACATAAAACTATAAGAAAAACTGTGACTTTTCTTATCAAAGACTTATCAATGAGAACACCGAGGCTAAGTATGCTAGGAGACTGACTGGCATCCTGAAGTCTAAGCTTAACAAGAATAACATAGAATAATTAACTCTATTTACATAATAATAAGAGTAATAAGTAACATCATGCAATACCAGTCTTAACATAAACTTTTAGCACAGTAAAATGGATAATTAAGTATTTAAAAGGTGTCTAAACAAAAATCTAATCTATTAACAAAGTACAGGATTCATCCCTCAAAGAAAGCTATAGGAATATTAATACTTTCTTGTCAAATTAGTAGGAAAATGATTGATAGATGTTTTTAGAACATATGATAAACATACAAATGCATAGAAGTATTAAGACATCACTTTACAGAGCAATAGTAAATTCTGACAAATCTACACCACTAGGTATGTCAAATATAACCAAAAGTAGTTTATTTCTGCCAAGAATCTAAGAATGGCTTAGCAAGAGACCCAACTAAGGAAAGTCATCCCAAGAACTCTTAAGGATGAAAATGGAAGTAGGACAACAAACAGAAGGAAAATGGAAAAGATCTGCAAACATTTGTTTTTAAGTTACAAATGTTTTCATCATCAATAATAGTCAACAAGACATGGCAACAAACATTTATTAACACACTTATTATGGGCTAGGCATTGTACTAAGTATCACCACAGTTCCCGGTTGTGCTTTTAGAGGAAGTAAAAATGGCACTAAAATGAATAAAGATAGAAAATACAACCATATTAGATTATCAGGCAGACCATTACATTGAACAAGTGAGAAGAAATGTTCCAGAATTGTGCAAGATAAACAGGTGTGGATGGATTGTGAGCTACATATGAGGAAACATTCATATCACGGAAATTAAGAATCATTTCAATATTTTAAGTTTGGAATCTAGGCAAATGTTGGCCAGGATGAGAGGGCATGGGTAGATTATGATCTATACTGCTGGAGGGAGTACCCACATCATCAGTGAGATCAGAGATCCGCCAAAGTGTCAAAAGCATTAAGCTAACCCCAAACTAGGGAACTTCAAAATAAAACTTGGAAAAAAAAGAAAGTTATTTTTCATTGAGTCACTTTGAGATGTCTTGGCAGAGTGATACTAAATCAGTCAATCAACAAGCATTTATTAAACAACTACTACATGCCAGACCCTGCTAAATGCTGAGCTTATGCAGAAAGGCAAAAGACAAGTCCCTGATCTCAAGGACTTCACAGATTAATGCAATCATAATATTTAGAGCAAAACGAGATCTTAGAAATTATCTAGTCCTAGTAACTTGCCCTGCTTCAATATTTTGAATGAATTCACTTAAATATTGTTCAAGATTCTTAAGGCATCAAGTTGAGATATACCAGTGATAGACAGAAAGGGTAAAAAGAGGTTCTTTATTGCAACCCCCAAGATGTGCCCAGAAAAGTAATAAACAGGCCAATTATCTGTGTATATTGTTTTGATTCATCACCACCACCAGGTCTTCAGTTGCCTAAAGAATCATCTATATGGTGTTAGGGGTGGGTAGTGTATCAGCTGCTCCAAGGACTACATCACAGTAATATAGTAGGTCACATTTATAGAGTACTTCAAAGTTTTATAAAGCACTAGCCATATATTATCTCATATATTATCTCCATTTTATTGATGGGGAAATGGAGGCTCAGAGGAGTCAAGTGACTTGCTCAGGGCCATAGAATGAGTAACCGAGGCAAGAATTGAACCTCAGTTTTCCTAACTCTAAATCCAACATCCACTCTGCTTCCCTGAGCTGCCTTACCCTTCTCCTCACGTCATCAGCTCCCCAACCCACATTCCCCCAAACACTGGCCACTCCTTTGCTGCTTGTCTCTACTCATCCAGACCCCACCCACCCAGTCCCCTCAGGTCGTTCATTCCCCATAGCTTGTCTCATACTGTACGTAGTCTGAGCATGAGAAGTTACCCCCTATTCTGCCAAAACAACTTTCGTGTCTGCATGTTCTCCACCTTTGTGGACACACCTATCGCCACTAGTCTTCTTTGGGATATCCAAAGACCGACAACTCAAGTGTGGCTAATTGAAATTGATGCGGGAGATGCTTAGATCATCATTTTCAAAGCGAAGGAGAATCCTTCCTTTCTCCCTTTTCTTCCTCCAGTGAAGGAGGGAAGCTTTGAAAGGATTTGCTCTTCCCTTGTTTGTGAGAAAGCTTTAAGGAAAGCCTTCCTTTGTGAAGTACAACTCTTCTTCACAGAAATGAGTTTTCCTCTAAAACATATAATGAAGGACAGTGAGGTGGCTCAGTGGGTTGAGAGCTAGACTTAGAGATTGGAGGTCCAGGGTTCAAATCTGGTCTCAGACATTTCCTAATTGTGTGAGCCTGGGCAAGTCACTTAACCCCCACTGCCTAGCCCTTACCCCTTCTTCTGTCTTGGAACAAAATATTGATTCTAAGACAGAAGGTAAGGGTTTTAAAAAATAAAATAAAATGTATAATGAACCTGACTTCATTCCTTTGTGCACCCAAAGACTTTAGCACCTTCATTTCTCCCTACCAGACATACAAAATAAAAGGTGGCAGACTTGGAAAGGAGAGAGGCACCCAGAAATAGCAGACTCCAAAGAGAAAGGAGATTCTGACATTCCAGTACTTAGAGTCTGCTTTGAAGAAAAAGGAAAACTTGCCTACTAACTGTTACTAAATGTGAATTCAATTAGATATCATAAGACCAAAGATCGCAATCTAGAAAGGAACTCAGGAGGCCATCTAGTTCAACCCCCCCCTCATTTTACAGATAAGGAAACTGAGGAAATTAAGAGAACAGAATCCATGAATGTTAGAACTAGTTGTTTAGTCGAGTCCAATTCTTTGAGACTCAATTTGGAGTTTTCTTGGCAAAGATACTAGAGTTGTTTGCCATTTCTCTCTCCAGCACATTTTACAGATGAAGAAATTGAGGCAAATAGGGTTAAATGACTTGCCCTGACTCACAAAGCTAATAACTGTCTGAGACTAAATTTGAACTCAGATCTTCCTGACTCCAGGCCCAGCATTCTATCCCCTGCACCAACTAGCTGCCTAGTATTAGAACTAAAATTGACCTTAAATATCATCCCCTTTAAGCTCATCAGTCCAGAGAGAGGAGGCTGGGACCCAGAATAGGAAAGTGACTTGCTCAAAGTCATATAGCAAATTAGAGCCAGAACCAAGATTTTAATCCAGCTTTCATGACTATGTTCTAAGACCTTAGAGGCTAAAATATTATTGATATAGGATACCAACTTTAACTAAATCCTCTAAACCTTCAGGAGGCCTCCACTCACTAAAAATAAGTGATTGTATTTATTGAGGACAAATTTCTCATCTGGGTCAGATCTCAGAACAGGGGAAAATAGTAAAAGGTAGTGGAGGCTAAGACAGAGAATAGAGGTAGGAGGATGGACTTTAACAGCTGTATCTCTCTCTTTTCCTTGAGGTTAAATGCCACCCAAGTAATAGCTGCATTACAAAAGGACTTTTCTAATGTGCAGAGGCATGGGTCCAGAATTGCTAGTTCCACCAGGGGATTTATTTGGTATCAAATCAGGTGATTTTCTCTCTCTCTCTCTCTCTCTCTCTCTCTCTCTCTCTCTCTCTCT
>NC_058130.1:256098969-256226113 GCF_016433145.1 Gracilinanus agilis
TATATATATATATATATATATAGATAGATAGATATATATATATACATATATAGATATATACATATATAGATATATACATATATAGATATATACATATATAGATATAAAATATTGTGAAGTAAAATGCAGGACATTCCCTCCTCAGTCTGTAATTCTACCTTGCTGGGCCATTAAGGCAGGTAGCAATGTCCCCAAGACTTTCAACTCAGAACGTCCCTCAAGGGTTTTCAGCCCAGAAGCAGACAGGAGGGAGAATGATTCAAAGACTTCAAAGCACAACTAAAAGTAGCTTCCAAGTCAGTAGGGAAATTCCTGCGGGGCTGCCAGCTGGGGGATGATAGAATGAGCTGCTTTGGATGTAGAGAACAGAAGGACCAATGAGGGATCAAGTTTTGAAGACACTGAACTAGAAAGTGTTTCAGGGACTACATAGTACTTTAGTGCCCTCTTGTGTCTCCTGTGCTAATCTCGCAGTGACATGTTCCTGACCGAAGTTAAGATTTCTGGTTAGCCTCATCCCCTAACCCTGGGCACAGACTGAATCCCTAACGCCTATCAGCCCCCTCACAAAAGCATGCCGTTCATCTTGTTCAATTGGTCTGCTCTCCGTTCCTCACATATAACTCTGCATCCATCTTCTCTTTGCCTTTGTACTGGCCATCCCACATACTTGGAATGCCGCTTCTTTCAGGGGTAGCTAGGAGGTGCAGTGAATAAGAGTGCCTGGCCGGGGGTCAGGAAGGCTTATGTTCATGAGTTCAAATCTAGCTTCAGACACTAACTAGTTATGTGTCCCTGGGCTTCACTTAATTTTGTTTACCACAGCTTCTCATCTTTAGAATGAGCTGGAGAAGGAAATAGCAAACCATTCCAGCATCTTTGCCGAGAAAGCCTCAAATGGAGTCACGAAGGATCAGACTTGACAGGAACAACTCAACAACAACATAAGTTCATTAGCTAACAGTTCCTTTCTTCACTTAAGACACAAAGCTCAAGCAACATCTTCTATCTGAAGCCTTTTCTAATCCTTCTAGCTGTTGATGCCTTCCAAATTATCTTGTATTTATATTATTCTATTATGTTTGTGTTTATTCACTTTATATTTATGCGCACTCTCTGTCTGTCTGTCTGTCTGTCTCTCTCTCTCTCTATATATATATACATATATATATATGTTTACATATGTCCTCATTATCACCCACATTAGAATGTAAACAAGTTTGTTTCATTCTTTGTACTTGTATCCTAGCACGGTGCTTATCATGCAATATACAATTAAGTAGGGCAATTAAATGGTGCAGTAGAAAGAGTACTGGACCCAGAATCAGGAAGACTCATCTTCCTGAATTGAAATCTAGCCTCAGACAGTAGTAGTGTGACCCTGGGCAAGTCACTTATCCCTTTTGACCTTATCTGTAAAATGTTCCCTATCTATAAATGAATTGAAGAAGGGCATGGTGAACCACTGAAGTATCTTTGCCAAAAAGACTGGAACAACTGAACAACAAGGCAATTGATAAATACTTCTTCATTCATTGATTGATTGATTATAAAGCCTATGAGATCCAGCTAAATCAGATCATTTCAAGTGCTTTTATAAACAAAACTAGAACAAGTTGTCAGTAAACAAATAGATGCAAAAAAGAACAGATTCACTAGCATTTTTACAGTAATCTAGTCATTTTTTATGAATAGTGAAACTATCACATTTCAACTCTACTACCTCAGTTCCACCTGAAGTGAAAATGGCATTTGAAAAAACGAAATCTGGAGGAAAAGCCCATAATTCTCCACCATCTTCCTCCACAAGATTTTACCAACAAGTTTCTACTCCAACCTAGTGTTATCCTTGGCTGTCATGTGTCTCCTCTTGGCAAGGAGATCAGATATTTGCTTGTTCATGAGGTTTTTAAGTGGTTTTGGTCTTTTAGTTGTGGCAATTGATTTATATCAGTTAAATTTCCTTAAAAAATGGCGATGTGTCTCAATGTTCTTTTATCCATTTTCCATTTTTCAGGATCAATGACTTCTTTAATTAAATTGAAATGTTTAATTCACGTCTACAAGGTAACAAATATCAAAATAAGACAAATTGCAAAGAAATCGAGACACAAGGGAATATGTTATATGATGATATATGCTAATATACTTGAGAACGCAAGTTTAAATGAATAACAATTTGCAAAAATGTTCATTACAAAACTGGCAAAATAGGAAGATACGTGGACTAGTTTCAGAAGAAGAAATAAGTCAAGCTGTTCATCAGTGAATTACTCTTTTAAAAAAAACAACAACCTGACAAAGAATGAAGAATCTTTCTATTATATAGATTGATTCTAAATATAAAGAAATATAGAAAACTGTTCAATTTTTTTAATAAGGGAGATTCTAAAACCTGAGAAAATCATCTCTAAGTAATAAAACTATAAACTAATCTCATTGAATACACTCCTCCACCCCAATAATCAAAATGTGATTCTGTGAAAATGTTAACAAAAAGAGTCCTGCAAGAGATTTTTTAAAAATCATTCAACATGATCAAATAAAATGTATATCAAGAATGAAAAGATGACTCAACATTAGGAAAACAATATAGTGTTTGTTTAAAATGTGTGTGTGTGTGTGTGTGTGTGTGTGTGTGTGTGTGTGTGTGTAAATCCTCTTTTATTCCAGTTTCTGAAGAAGAGGTGGCCCTTCTCTCCACCAGGATCAACCCAGTTATTGTTTCTTCTCCTCCTCATTCTCCTCCTCCTCCTCTTTCCTCTTTCTCCTCTTCCATTTTATCACATTTCCAGTGACATCACAATTTCACCATTATGTAAAAGTTACACTGACAAAAAAATCAGTAAACAAAGGTGAATGGAGTAGAGAAGGATGTCCAGCAGTTTAGCAAGCCATATGCAATTTTTTACTTCTTTCCAGAGCCATATCTAATAATTTTTACATATTAAAACAGTGTGGCCTCTTTTGAGAACTTGGGGGACAGAGAAGAGAGTTCAATACAGCCTACTATCTGGTAGGTTCTTATTTTACTTATTCCTGTCTGTGAGGTTGCTTAATTCTGTTGTTTTTATATTACTCAATGCAAATGTTGTAAGCCCTCTAAATCAGTGTTCTGGGTGAAAGTCCTGATTGCCCCACCCTAGTTCTATCTCTGCCTTCTAGAGTTTCAAACCACTGGCCCCCAAGCAAAAGAATTCTCAATAGTGGCTATTCCTAAGTTCCAGCTATTGGTAAAAAAAAAAAAAAAAGAAAGAAAAGAAAAATGGTTAAGTTGAAAAGATGATCATGAGAGGATCACTAGGGCTTTGTTAAGGACTACAGGTGATGGGCAAAGTAGTAAGTTGATACCATAAGCAAAGAGGGAGAGAATGAAGAAATGAAGGAGAAGGTTTTGTTCAAAAGTTCAAAGATGTATGTGCATCCAGATCAAGCACTTAGCTTTGAGTGTAGCTGGTGAAAGATGAAATGACTAAGGAAACAAAGGTTTGAGTTTCTGAGCATTTCAATTTATTAAGCAGCATATGCCAATTGCCTAACAAATTGGGACCAGGTCCCTTCCTCAGCTTAGGGCTGGATCCTGAATTCAGGAAGAGACAGATTTTTATCATTAAAAGCAATTAATCAAATAAGGCCAACTAAATTAAAAGAAAACAATTAACCAGAATTTATCATTAGAAAATTTTATTTCTAATTGGAGGAAAGATTAGTAACTTTCCAAGTGGGGAGGAGGAGAATGAACAGATACAATTCCCTGAAATCAGTAAAAGAAGTATTCCCCTCCCCACAAGTGTCTGTGAACAATCAAAGGAATATGGAAGCAATAACTGATTGATCAGTATGGGGCAAGTTTTGTTCCCACAATGAATAAAGTTTTCTCACAAGATGGGGATTGTATTAGACCTATATATATATCCATCCTTTTGGCTTAGATTGGATTTAAGTAAGGTAGAGTCAGACAAAGTCATTGACCTTGCTCTTCTTTTCCAGAGTCATAAAAGTCCAGTGGCAAGATAAAAATCAGGATGTCTGTCAATGGCTCAGGATGCAGTGGATAATCCTGTCATTTTCCATGTCTGACCAATCTCTAAGTGTTCCACAGTGCCATCTGCTGTGCCTTCATGGCTCTTTGGGACATGCTGTTCATATCTACTTATTTTTTCCTACTTGGGGTAGACGCTCTCCTAACTTACTGATGGTTTGAGGCTGAACAGTTGCCCTCAACCTGAGATTTATGCAGTCCACCAAGTTTTATCTGAGTGTGGCCGCTGCACATGCTTACAGCTTCTTGGAACCACAGGTGAGAATTGGGTAGCATGTGGACAACAAGATAAGCAGGCCTGAAAAGGGCTCAGCAGCTTTCCCACCAGAAGTCCTAGGGAAGTCAGTGGACAGAGCACTGAGCCTGAAGTCAGGAAGACCTGAGTTCAAATCCAGACTCATATACTTACTAGCTATGTGACCCTGGGCAAGTCACTTAACCTTATTCATCTCAATTCTTCATCTGTAAAATGATCTGGAGAAGGAAATGGCAAACCATTCCAATATCTTTATCAGGAAAATCCCAAATGGGGTCAGGAAGAATCAGACCCAACTGAACAACAACAACGGGGCCAAAAACAGTTCCCTGGGCCACTCTCTAGAGATCTGTCCCGGGAAACTGAATTGGCCATCTAACCATACTATCATCTAACAAAGGGGACACTTCTCTACCTGTCTATTTGACTTACAAGTAGAGCATAGCAACTTTTTTCTATCCATCCAATAAATTGTCTAATCTTGACATTTCTATGTCTACGATAACTCTGGCATTCACATAGACCTTTTCTTTCACAGCCACCATCCTAATTCAAGCCTTTATCATCTTTTCTGTAGACTATTTCCACATAATTTCTCCCTACCTCAAGCTTCTTCCCAGTCTATCCTACACACACCTGCTAAAGTGATTATTCCAAATGACAGGTCTGAATATATCATCTGCCTCCTCAGTAAATTCCAGTGGCTCTCTATTCCCCTAAAAACCAAATACGAATTCCTCTGTTTAGTATTTTAAAATCTTCAGTACTTTCAATTAAGAGAGTGACATGAATGTTTTTAGAAAAGTTCAGCTCTCTCATGTAAGTCCCAACAAATATCTGAAAATAATTTCAGAAAAAACTAATGATGAAACCTAAAAGTAAGAAGAGTAATAAGCTGTTCCAGACAGTTGAGAATTATACCTCCAAAGAGCAGCAGATAGAGAACAGGGTGAGAAGGCAACATCAGTACAGGTAAGCCCAGTAAATGGCAGACCCAGAGAGAGGGACCCTGCCAGGGAAGCCACACAAGCTCATGTGAATTAACCAGAAATCTGGGGAGTCTTTCCAGAAAAGATAGCTGGATGCAAAGTAAGCAGGCTAGCTGGGAGAAGGAGGGAAGAGAGCCGATATGGAAGCAGTATGATATACTATATATATTATACAAACAGATCTGAAACTATCCAGCTATCTCTATATTGAAAAGGTAGAAAGAGATCCACAAGCCACCTCACGTTCCAGTGGTCAGAGGCCCAGTAGATCCCCACCATGTTCTTTCAGAACATAAAAAGAGACAAAAATGAGCCCTCATAGATAACTGCACAGGGAGACAGGACCCAGCCATATTTGTTTCCAAAGAGCCTTAGGGAGCCACAGAATACAACAGGGCCAACTCAGCACTTGGGTATCAAAGTCAAGAGGCATGTAGAAGAGATCTAAGAGCACCATGATCTCCAGCATCCTCCTGGGGCTTGTCAGAGTCACAAGAGATAAAGCAAACAATTCCCAATTAAGGATCATGCAGAGAGAAAATGGTTTGGCCAGAACCCACCATGGATCCTTTGGAACTTGAGATAGAAACCAGGAATTTCAGCAGATGGTAGGGCCCAATATTAGCCATTTCAATCTGGATCAGCATTGGCAGCAACATCCAGAATACAAAAGAATCAATCAACAAACATTTATTATGTACCCACTATGAACTAGTAATATGCCAAATGCTGGAATCAGGCCCAAAGAAGGCCAATTCAATCCATCTAAGAGGGTTGAAGGCAAAAGTTCTGAAAAAAAAATTCCCAAACCAAGAACTTAGGCTGAAAATACGAGTTAAAAAAAGAAGACACCAAATAACCATTAATAAATACCCAGGATTGAGAACTCTAAGAAGTAAACTCAGAAAAAGAGAAAAATCTCCAACCTTTCATCTCTAATATAACAAGTTCCAATGGAAGTTCAAATGAAATGTGTCCCTTAGTAGAAGAAAAGCTGCCTTTGTAATTATTGGAGAGAAGTTCAAGTTGTGATGACGCATGTTACCTTAGAAAGTGACTTTTCAGGCCTCAGTTTCCTTAGGTGAAAAATGAAGCAGCTGGACTAGATAACTATTAAGATCATTTCCAGTTCTATATCCATGATCCTATGGGCTATAGCATGATTTAACTAAGGATAAAAAAAATGCTTGAAAGAATTAAATAACAATGGTAAGGAGAGTAACTGTACTAAGGAAACCATTTTTAAATGTTTTGGCCATATGGATTACAAGAATGGCCTGAAGAAATGAAGATAAAAATGAAATTAAATATGAAATTAGGGATCAAGGGTAAAAATAAATAAATTAAAATAAAAAACAGAAACCCTTACCAAGAGGTGGTTTCCTTAAAAAACTGAATGAACAAAAATAACTTTAATAACCTCATGAGACAATAAGAAATATTAAAGTGAAAAGATTTTTAAAATAAATAAAATGTAAAATGTATGCTATCCAAAAGGCAGTTCATTTAACTGTGTGTATGTGAATACTTTTTTTGTTGTTTAAGTTCAAAATTTTTAAAAATTTTAATAGAAAAAAAGAAACATTAGCACAGTCAATAAAGTTAGACGAATAAATATATTTGAGTGATTGAGTGATCTCAGTAATGACGAAGTGCTTATGTTCTAATAATGGGGGAGAAGATACAAGTATTCTTTCCCAAGACTAATGTCTTCAAGGATCTTAGAGAGAATTAAATAAGATATACAATGATTGGTTGTAGTTTTGTTCTATTTTGTTAGTTTTGAGAGAGGGAAGAAAAATGAAATAAATGTATCAAAACATTTCTATGAATATGCTTATTAATTTTAAGAATCAGCTTACTTTTCTTTTTGTAGGGTAGTGGGGAACTTTTGATTTGATTCAGTAATTTTGATTTGATTCAGTAATACTGAAAAAGTTTTGATTCAGAATACTGAAAAAAAATGAAGAAAAGAAAAGAGTGTCAATGAATTATTTAAAAATTAGCAGAAAAGAGCAGAAGAAAATTCTGAAGTATTATAGGCAATTTGAAGAATTTTGGAACTTCATTGCTAAATCTGAATTATTTTGAAAAAGTATAGGCAGAGAAAAAATCAAACTATATAACAGGAGCTCACAGTTTCATATACAATTCGTTTTTTGCTTTGTTTTGGGGTATATTGAACTGCTCATGTTTATTGATGCTTTTCCAGTTCATAATTAAAAAAAAGAAAATTTAAAGTAAAATAAGGACCTTTATAACCCTTCCTACCTTCCTAATTTTTCTTCACATTACTCCCCTCCATGAATTCTGGGATCTAGCATCCTGGCTATTCAGTAGATATGTGCTTGTGTTTGTCTTCCATTGCATGCCTAGAAATGTCTCTTTCCTCCCCTAGTCTCTTAGAATCCTGGTTTCCTTTAAGATTCAGCCCAAGCATCACCGGCTTTGAGCCTTTCTCCTTGTACTCCCAGTTCCTTGAGCTCTCCCTCTCAAAATTACTTTGAATTCATTTTGTACATGCTATGTTTATAAACGTATACTGTATTTTCTCTTAAAAAATGGAAGATCTTTGAGGGCAATGACTATTTGTCTTTTTATTTAGAATTTAGCACAATGCCTGGAACCTAGTAAATGCTAAATAAATAATAGCAGATTATTTACTTAATGAACATATCAAATGTGTATAAAAGCATTCAATAAAATATAGCAACTATTTGCCTCCCTTCTTTGAGGAGGTAGGGGACAATGGGCTTGAAACATTATGGATACTGTCTATGATGCTAGTTTTCCTAAACAATTTTTCCCTCCTCTGTTTTTTTTTTTTTTTTTTGCTTCCTGTGTTAAGAAGAAAGTTTTTTTGGGAAGGGTAGGAGACAACCAGGAAAAATATTCAGGAATAACAGTGATAAAAAAACAAAAAATACAAGTAATACTTAAATATATCTAAATAAAATATAGTATCCATTCACAATATAAAACATTTAGAATAGGAATAGAGGTAATGAATTTATAAAACTGAGAGCTAGAATATTATGCAACTAAGAAGCATTAGAAGCATTCCCACGAAAAACAGGTACAAAACAAGGATGCCCATTTAACCATTTAAGGTAGTACTAAAATGCTAGGAATTGCATAAGATAGTCAAAAGAAATTAGTCATTAACATAAGAAACAAAAAGGTCAAAATAATATTTGTTGTAGATGACATTATTGTTTACCTAGAGATCCATCATTTTCAACCCAAAAAAAAAAATGAGACAATCGATGACTTCAGCAAATTTTAGAAAAATAAATCAAAAAGACAGAACCTATAGACAAACACCAAGAGACAGTTTGTTTTTGCAGCTAATTGGACTAAATTCTAATTGTTAGCAAGCTTTTCCTGAAGTTCAGCAAGCCTAAAGTTGCCTTTGTGACTTTTACCCATTGTTCTTAGTTATCCATATTTCTCTTAGTTACGTCTAATATTTCTTACACTGGCAGCTTTTCTTTAAAAACAACAACAACAACAAAAAGAAATAAAAAGAAAACAACAACAACAACAAAAAACCCTTACATTCTGTCCTTGAATCAATACTAAGTATCATTTCTAAGGCAAAAGAGCATTATTAGTGATAGGGAATTGGAGCTAAGCGATTTGCCCAGGGTCACACAGCTAAGAAGTATCTCAGGTTAAATTTGAACCCAGGATCTTCCATCTCCAGGCCTGGTTTTCTATCCACTGAGTCATTTAGCTGCCCCATTGGGCATTCTTTCAAATAGTTGAAGACATCTTCATTCTTAATCCTACCCTCCAGTCTTCCCCCTCAAGGCTGCACATGGCCATATCCTTTAATCTTTCCAAATCTCAGTTTCTAAGTTTTCAATAATCTACTGAGCCTGCAATTCAAGATTAGTTTTCTCCAGTAGGTAAAAATCTTCCTTCCTTTCATTTTTGATCCCAATCAACCCAAGCAACAGCTCCCCAGATATTCAGTCCTTTCACAGACTAGGATTACTCACTGATATCTTGGTGAAAACACTCAGCAAAAGTGACAAGACGGACAGGTACGTGCGTATCCTGGACCCTCCATATCTCTTCTGAAGGTACTCAGGCATGGTGACAATCTGGGGGAGGCATACACAAAGTCAGCATCCTTCCAGACTCTCTTCCTGGCCTTCATGTCCTCCCACTTTTTATTTTTTTTAAACTCTTACCTTCCATCTTAAAAATCAATACTTGTGGGAAGCCAATAGGAGAAACAGAGTCTTAAATAAATAAAAATCTGAGACTCCTCTTTTGACCCCTTTTGTGATCCTTGTGATTTCTTGTTGAAAAGTATTGTGGCCTTATTGAAGAGCTTTAGGTTCCTAGCAGGCCAACATTTAAAAGGTTAACACTCTCCCCCTTTGGCCAGGAATGCAGCTGCCTGGTATAGTCAAGACCAAAACCTTAGCAGGGGCAATTTAGCCCTGAGAAAAATATTTCCCGAGTTGGCTTTCTGATAAGAACCCAGTCAAAATTTAGCCTTGGCCTTGGTCTGTTCTGAAGCCAATGAGACCTTTTGTGTTTTGATATGACATAATTTATAACTTCTGCACATCTGCTAAGTTTTGGGGGGGGGGGTTCTTGCGTGTGAAATGAGTCTTGAAATATATATAATAAACTCCATGCTCCTGGAGCCAGAGCTGGAAGCATGAGCTAAAAGATGTTCAGTGTCCCTTATTTCCTTATCAACTAAACTGTCCTTATCAGATTATCAGAGATGATAAAGAGATCTTGAGAAATACTGTGTATTGGTTCTAAAGCAAAAGAGCAGTAAGGGCTAGGTAATAGGGGTTAAGTGACTTGCCCATGGGTCACAGAGCTAGGAAGTGTCTGAGGCCAGATTCGAACCTAGGACCTTCCATCTCCAGGCCTGGCTCTCAATCCACTGAGCCACCCAGTTGCCTCCTGTTCTCCCACTTTTCAGGAAGATTTTCATGATTGTTCTAACTTTCAGTGATTTCTTCAGCATTTATAGATCCATTGACACTTTGTACGATTTTTGTTTTGTTTTGAAACCCAGGTTGGAAGGACATTTACCATTCACAGACCAATCCCAATATTGATTAGGATGTTATCAGTGATAAGACTTGAACCCAAGTCTTCCTCTCGTAAGATAAATTTTTAAAAAATATTTTTTAATTTGGCAGATCCAACCTAAAAGAAGTCTAGAAAGCATGGGCTGAGTTCATGCCTGACTACATGTGGTGCTGCTGCCCATGACCATGAAACCACATATTTCTCATTTCATGAAAAACAGGATTTGCTTAGCCCCTACCTTCCTCTCCTATTATCACTCCCTTAATGCCTAAGGCTCAAATCACCATGTCTCATTGGTCTACTTACCTCTGAGGACATGTAGATGGGCACAAAAACCCATGCCAGTGCCAGCAGCACATATGTTGCCTAAAGAGTGAAAAAAATGGTGTAAGTGCCTGCTCCCTCCATGGTGCAGATGCAGTAGGAAAAATGAGCCTCCTTTGCAAAAGTGAAGGGGTTATTTCAACTAGATCTCTAAGAGTGTCTTCCAGTTTGGAGGTTCCACATCTATTTCACAAATCTAGTCTTGAATGATTTTGACATTGAGAATTAGGACTTTAAAAAGTCCTCAGTCGGTAACAAAAAACAATTGAGTTCTCGATATGGCGTTCAAAGGTAGGACTATTGATTTAGACACAAAAGCAACTTAATTTGACCAAATGTCTGTTCTGAAAAGGCACTCAGAGAGATCTCTAGCCCAACCCTTTGTTTTGCAGACAAGGAAACTGAGGCCCAGAGAGGGGGTTAATTTATGCAAAGCTGAAGAGCCAGGAGCAAGTCTCGGGGTCCTGGGAGCAAACACCACAGCTGCCTCCCTAGATTCCCTGAAGCTGAAGCTGAAAGGAAATTTTTGGGGGCCTAAAGCTGGAAAGGATATCAAGCATCTAGTTCAATGCCCTCATTTTATAGTTTAGGAAACTGAGGTCAAGGGGGGGGGCAAATGCTTTGCCCAAAGTCATGCAAACATAAGCAGCAGTGGAGGACTTGAATCTAAGTTCTCTTAATTCATTGTCAGCTATCTTTCAACTAATATCACACTACCTTAAGCAAGGAAAACGGAATCAACTAAACCTTTCCTACATACTCTCTTGTTAGTTGAGGTGTGAATTCTTCCAAGTTGGCAAGCTGGGCCAAGGCTGTACTGTCACTCCTAAGGATTATCTCAGATTCCAGTGGGAGAGTCCCATCTTTGTTGGGCATGAATGACAGAAACTGCCAGTTGTCTCCTTTCATTCCTAAATAGGTGAATGCTGGAGATGGTCTAAAAACCTTCCCTTCCCATTATTCTCTTCTCTCTGTCTGTCTGTCTCTCTCTGTCTCTCTCCATCTTTCTATCTCTTTCTCTCTCTCATCTTCTATCTTAGAATCTCAGTATTGGTTCCAAGGTAGAAGAGTCATAAGGGATAGGCAATTGGGATTAAGTGACTTGCCCATTCTCACATAGCTAGGAAGTATCTGAGGTCACGTTTGAACCCAGGACCTCCACTGAACCACCTAGTTGCCCCTCCCATTATTCTCAAATGCTTCCCAGGGATGCCCACCCATTGCCACTCTTGAGAATTGTGGCTCCATAGGAGAGACAACCCTAGCTGTAATTAAGTTCCCAGATTGGTGGGCAGGGAGGGTAGGAAGTGAGGGGGTGACAGACTACGGCACTTACATTCCACTCAAAACCAGCTACGGCCACACCTCCTGCTGCACCTGAGCCAGCCAGTCCAATAAATAGCCCAGATCCTTCACTGCTGGCAAAGAGAGAGGCTCCAATCTGCAGAACAGAACAGACTTGAGTAAAGTTCTGCCAATCCAAACCCTTCTCCCCTACTCCCAGGCTCATCAAGCAACTAGATGGGAAATAAACACCAAAGCTTTACCACTAGATTAATCCCCAGGACTTTCAGAGGTAGGAACATAGGTTCAGACATGGTAGTGTTTGGGTACACTATTCTCTCTTGGTTCTCCTTCTACCTAATTAATCACTCCTCAGACTTCTTTGCTTGATCTTCATCCAGGTAAGGCCAAGTAACACTGGGTCTGAAAAGGGCCACCATATTTATTGTGATCATATGGTCCTGATCTTCAGATGTATGCTCTAACAAAGGATAATCATTTTGCAGTGCCTTTTCCCCCCTTGAAATAAAAATGGTCCTAGAAAATTCAGTGTGTAGGATTGTTATATTCGTCAGAGACCCATGACTTCTGATAATTAAGGGTACATCCCCTCAAAGGTAGGAAAGTTATAGAGAACAGAGTAGGGCTTAGAAGGTTTTATGAAGGATGAGTTATGAGTCAGTCTTCATCATTCAGCAGCACCCAAGATATTAGGCAGCTTGTAGTACAACCCAGAACATAATGCTTCTCCTGAGACATATTCATAATGCAGGAGAGCCCAAAAACATTATGGGAAAGTCACCTAGGAAACAAGACCCCATCCCAGCTGAGCCTCAAACCTGCACTGATCTGCCACAAACACATTTTTCCTGACTGTCCTATTCTCCTTATTATCCATCCATCCATCTATCTATTATATATATTTATATATACATATATATACACCCCCACACACATTTTCATAGCCACAGGATAAGGACAGTTTTAGGAATATCAGCCCAGGGTCCTGGGCTCTCCATTTTAAAAAGTCTACTACCTAATGTCAACCTCAAAGGAGAATAAAGAGTGATGCTATTGGCACCAGATGCTGCCTTTTTCCCATAGTTCAACTTCTTTCTCTTGCTAGGTAAATCCCCAAGGAGAGGTCATCTAGGAAATGGAAGGTTCCAAAACTTCAACTTAGGGCCTCTAGCCTTCCCCACATCCCTAGTCTTTGGTCCCTACCATAGGCTCAGTTCCCATTTTCTAAGGGAAGGTGGAGTCTGTCAACCCCTCCCATAGCCTCCAAACTCCCTTAAGGTTTCCCTCATTCTTAAGAAAAATTATGGGGAGATGGGAACCTGAGAGGATTAAAGAAAGTGTGAAGAAATGGAAGCAGGAAGAAAGTGATATAGGACTCAGGGCTGAAAGGAGAGAACACAAAAAGGAGATGGGCTAGGTAGGAGCCAAGAGGAAATAGGGGTGCTGACAATATAAGGGTTTAGGGAAAGATGAGAAGATTGAGAATTGGGAAAGGGTGATGGAATGAGAAAGGAACTGAAGAGAGAAACAAATGGAGGAGGAGCTAAAAGGAGAGAAGCTCAGTGACAGAAGAGAGATACAGAATATACTTACTGGCCACCATCCCATGTCCCTTCCCGCAAGGAAGTATCCTTTTAGTGTGCTTCTGTTGGCTCTGTACGTAGACTGAAAAGAGAGAGAAAAGTCCTGAAGCAAGGATGCCTAATCCCTCCCTGGAACCAGAGATCAACCGCTGTGGATTCTCACAATTCAGACTTGTGCTCAAACCAACTCAAAAGGGACTTATGGGGTGACCAGTCACAGCCATACAAGGAGGTGGACTGCTATAGTGGAAAAGACATAGTGGAGAATTCTAGCCCCACCTCTGCTACCATCTAGCTATTATGTGAGCACACCAAAACCCCTATTTGGATCTTAACTTCCTCACTTGTAATTTGGGATAATGATAGCTGAGGTTTGCCTCCTTCACAGGATCATTGTAAGGCTCCAATGTTATCTCAGACAGAGGATGTAATAGCATCTCAGATATAGAATCCGACAATATTTGAGATATATGGTCTCAAATAAATGTTAGAAAGCATAAAATGCTCCCAAAATGTGAAAAATTATTATTATTATCATCATCACAGAATAGCCAAAGAGACTCCCAAGAGATCTCCAACTGGATAATGAGATTAGGCATGACAAGTGATAGAAGTCTCAGACTTTCCTAGGATAATGTAAGTAAAAGGAGAGTGATTCTAGGCCATAAAAATTAAACATTAAACTCTATAGTGCAGGATAGAAATACTATAGGATTTCAGAGGAAATCTCTCTCTCTCTCTTTTTCTGAACCATTACAATCTGTCTTAGACTCATATTGACTCCAAGGCAGAAGAGCAGTAAGGGCTTAGCAACTGAGGTTAAGTGACTTGTCCAAAATTGCATAGCTACTAAGTATCTGAGGGCAAGGAGGACCTGCCTCAAACATTTCCTAGCTATGTGACCCTGTGCAAGTCACTTAACCCCATTTGCCTAGTCTTGCTCTTCTGTCTTAGAGTTGTTAGGAGAGACAGACAGAGAGAGAGAGAGAGAGAGAGAGAGAGAGAGAGAGAGAGAGAGAGAGAGAGAGAGAGAGAGAGATTCTTACTGATATAACCATGGGCTAGTCATTTAATTTTTAGAGGGTCAGTGAACTCTCTAAATTTTATATTACAGAAAAGAAAACAACCTGCATCAATAGAGATTTTCCCAAACCAGGAGTTTTCTACCACATAGATGAAATCACAAGTTCAGATTAAAAAGAAAAAGATTATTAATGCATAATATTATTAGATGGAGCTATAAAGACCAGCCTGATCCAGAAGGTCCTGTAGAGATATTCCTGGGGGTTTTTCTGAGCTAAAGCACACCACCCATATGGTTCCTGAATGAGAAATCCTTACTCGCCAAGAGTGAATTAAACAAAAAGCACAGATTTACAAACAGACGAGACTCTGGGGTCTTTGGGTACATCTGTTGCCTAATCAATGATTCTTTTCCTGCAAAGTGAGTGTTATACTAACTAGTAACCAAGGAGATATGAATCTTTTGTTAGTGGCTCAGGATTCAATAATAAACATAAGCATGAAGGAGAAGTCTCCAAAGTTTATGATGGAAGAAATCATAGTTAGGATTTTCCCAATGCTTTGATAATCAGCCTGATGAACCAGATAAATCAATCCTTGAATCCATGACTATTGATAGTAGACATGTATACAGGGAATAATAAAGAGAATTTAGTTAAGCACCCTTTGCTGGAAGTCTTCAAAAAACAGCTGCTGTAGAGAGATTCCTTGTGCAGGTCTGGGATGGCCTCAATGGCCTCTGAGGTCACATCCCTCAGATATGGGGATTCTGGGATTCAAATAGAACACCTCTCAGGTTTAGTCTTCTTTCTACATTTTCCCATCCCACTCAACAATCCTCCAGGAAACAAAAAATAATTCAAGGCTTACTTTTTACTGGAGGTACTCTCCCTTCAATCCATCTGAATCTGTCATCTCTATATAGATATAGATTTGCATGTAAATGATTCTTTACAATGAAATCATGACTCTGGTTATACACATATAAAAACATATATTTCAATATGTATATGTATGAGTACATGCATTCTCTTTGTGATTTCACTGGTATAAGGAAATATGCATACATATGTTCATGTAGCAATGCATGTGTACAAATATAGATTTAGATTGGTTGGGGAGTTTCTCCAAATCTGCATTTGTAGAGAGTTTCTTCACTGCCTATATCAGTGATGGTGAACCTTTTAGAGATGGAGTGCCAGGCCCCACCTCTGCCCCAACACCTCAGACTGAGTGCCATGTCCTTCCTCCCCAGAGACTGAGTACTGTATCAATTCTAAAATGGAAGGTAAAGGGGGCAGCTGGGTAGCTCAGTGGATTGAGAGTCAGGCCTAGAGACAGGAGGTCCTAGGTTCAAATCTGGCCTCAGACACTTCCAAGCTGTGTGACCCTGGGCAAGTCACTTGACCCCCATTGCCACCACTCTTCCACCTATGAGCCAATACACAGAAGTTAAAGAGTTTTTAAAAAATGGAAAAAATAAAATGAAATGGAAGGTAAAAGTTTAAAAAAAAATTCTTTTTTTTTTTTCTTTTTAGATTTTTTTTTTACCCCCAACCTGCTTCAGGTATTGGGCAAAATAGAGGGTGGAGACTGGGAGGGAGTGGGGCATGTGTGTGTGTGTGAAGACTGTGAGGAAGAACTTGAGACTCTGTACTCCTACCTGATCCTCACACTCAACAAAAATGCATTGGCTGATTAATTTCTACATCTGTTTGCGAATATATTTCTTATTTCTATAAAATGTTACCACCTTGTGACCAGAACTCTAAATTGTACTACCCACTACTTAAATCTAATAATTTTTAGATTCTGAAAGAGAAGTTTGATTTTTAAAATTGTATTATTGAAGATTCAAGGAAGCTCAGGGAGAGAGAATGTCTAATAGTCAAATTTCAATACTGAGCTAGAGATGGTTCAGCTTTTTAAAAAAGTTTTTATTAAAAATGTTTCCCCCCTGTAGACTCTAAATGATCACTCTATTGCATAATATGGAAACAGATCTTGATCAATGATACATGTAAAGTCAAGATGAATTGCTCTTTGATTATGGGAGAGGAGAGGGAAGAGGGTAGGGAAAGAATATGAATCATGTAACCATGGAAAATATTCCAAATTAAATAAATCAATGATTTTTTAAAAAATGCTTCCCTACCCCTTTTTAGGTCCCAGGCATTCTTTCTTGGAGGGGCAAAGCATGGGGCAAGAAGTATAGGGAACAAGATATAGACTTCAGGTCTTGCCCACCAGCCAAGAATGAGTGGGTTCCTTCATTATTCCTTCTGTCTCCCCCAAATAATCCATCTACTCTTTTTTTTATCCTTTGTTTTCCTTCCTTTAGGCATGGATGGCTTAGGTTCCCCTTCTCTACCAGCATCCCAGTCCTGGCCACAGGTTATAAAAAGCCTGGTGGGAGGTTGGGGTTGGGAGCCAGGAGACCTTTTTCAGCAGAGAACTGGAGGACTCCAGAATGGCTTCAATTTTTCTGTGAAATGTTCACAGATGAAGGCCTGTCCCATAGGTTCCCTGCTTTCTCATAGTTCAGAAACTTGTAAGTCGCCTTTCTTGATAACTATCTGTTGGACTCTCCTTCCTGGAGCAGGTAGAGAATGGCCTCAACTTTGCAATTAGTTTCACACTTTATCACCACTAAATTTTAACATCTGGGACTAAATGCAACGACTACATCAACTGAGTTGGAGAGGGCAAATCATATTTTCCCCCCAAGTTACATATAGAATTATAGATTCAAGCTATGTTAAAAAAAAAAAGGGAGGGGGTGAGAAATGGATTGTCATAGATGGTAGCGAATTCCTTACTTCTTGTCTTTCCAGAGAGACTAAGTGACAATTTATTGGTGGTATTGGAAGAAGACTCTTGCCTGGGTTGGATTACTTCAGGGATAAAATTTTCAGTTCTCTGATTCTTTTGCAATCCTACCAACAGTCTTGTTGCAAAGGCAGGGTAGGTCATGGGATGACACAATTTAGAACTACAAGGCATCTTAAGAGTTTTTTTAGAATGTCCCTTAAATCTACAATTCTATATATAATTTGGGGGAGAAATATGATTTTCCCCACCTCAACTCAGTTGATGTAGTTATAGCATTTAGACCCAGATGATAAGATTTAAATGTGGTAATAGTGTCAAAATAACTGCAAAATTGTGGCCATTCTTTACCTGCTCTATAAAATTTTATAGAGGAAATTGACTTTAGATTGAAAGTGTGGGGGGAGTAGGGGGCTCAGTGGATAGAGCACCAAGATTAGAGTCCGAAGGACCTGGATTCAAACCTGGCCTTAGATCAACGATGGGCATCCTTTTGAGCATGGTGTGTCAAAATTCACCAAAAAAAACAAGCATAACTCAGGTGATGTGTCACTTCAAGAAAAAAACCATAATTTCATGGTATTTATAGTTTAAATAACAAAAATGTATAATTATAACATATAACTGTATTAAACTAAAATTGGTAAATTAATATAGGTAGAATTGTCATCTATAGTGCACAGAGTGTCTACACTACACTATAGCAAATGTTTCATCCTCCGTATGCTGCCCCATACTTCTCTGTACGCAGCCGCATACGGCTGCGTGTCATTGAAAATGGCTACGTGTGTCATAGGTTTGCCATCACCACCTTAGATACTTCTTAGTTATGTGACCTTGGGCAAGTCACTTAACCCCAACTGCCTAGCCCTTACCACTCTTCTGCTTTAGAACCGATACTTAGCATCAATTCCAAGACAGAAGGAAGGGTTAAAAAAATAAGAAAGTAAAAGAAAATCTCTAGCCCGGGCTTCACCCAGCTTTTAAGAGGTAGTACTGGGACTCAATTGAGAGCCCTTTCCACTATCCCAGGTTGCCATTTGTTACTTCCTTTCACAAGTAAGAAAACTGGGGCTCAAGGGAGGCGTGAAAGATTTGCCAAAAGTCACGTTAGCTAGGTTTTTCATCAGCCTTTCCCACTGATGGACACCACCTATAATTGCACTTCTGCAACTGTAGCTGAAGGGGAAAGCTTAGCATAGAGCAGAGAAAGTTAATGGGGACACCTGTTGTGACTCATTCAAAGCAGAAGAACTGATGGGCAATGCCCGGAAACTTTCCCACAGAGGTCAACCTAATTAAATTACAAGAAAAACAGTGCTGGAAATGTAGAGCACTGAAGCATGGTAGATACAGGCTAGGCTAGGAAACCTACAACAGACATCGATCGTTTCCAAGGAAAACCTGCCCGGAGAGCCTGCCAGTCCAGCATTAGACGAAGAACAAGAGGTTCAAATCTCAGCTAAAACCCCACCTTCTTCAAAGAGCTTTTCCCATTCCTTTTTAATCTTGGTGTCTTCCCTGTGAGGCTATTCCCCGTTTATTTGTCTGTTTCTTGTTAGTATATAGATGTCTGCATGTTGTCTTTCCCATTAAATGAAGTTCTTTGAGAAAAGGGATTGTTTTACATTTCTCTGTTCCTGGGGCACATAGTAAGTGGTTAATAAATGTTAGTTGACTGGATGACTGCCATTTAAATCTTTCTGTGCTGGGATCTAGCTGGTAAACTTCAAATAACTTGTTCCCCATACAAAAATGATTTTTAAGGAGGAAGGGTGGGGATGGATCTTTAATTTTTTCTATTGTAGGACCTCCCAGTGAGCTTCATTCTAACTAATGAAATATGCTACCCGACTCCTGACAGAGAGGTGATAGATACAAGTTGCAAAATGGGACATACTATTTGGACATGGCCGATGTAGAGATCTAACTTGTTACAAAGCTTTTTTCCCCCCTTTTTCCCCCCTAAAATCCTACCTTCTATTCTAAGGCAAAAGATCAGTAAGGCAATTGAGGTCAAATGACTTGCCCAGGGTCACACAAACATAGTTAGAAAGAGTCTGAGGCTATATTTGAACTATGTCTCCCTGCTTTCATACTGGGCTCCCAATCTACTCTGCTTCCTAGTTGCCCCTTTTGTTTTTCTCTTTTTATTTTTTCCAATTGGAGTAACTGGTAGGAGAAAAAATAAATGCTTAGTTGAAAATTGTTTAAAATTTGTTTTTAAAAAGAACTTTACCTCCTGTCTGACCCTCAGGAGAGGAGGCTGTGTGAATGTAGAGCTAGAGCAGGGGTCAGCAACTTATGGCTCTTGAGCCATATCTGGCTCTTTTGAAGGCCAGATATGGCTCTTTCTGCAGGAGCCATAAAGTCGATTTTTTTTCAGGCACTGTTACAGGAGCGCGCACTGTGAGCACTGTATGGCTCTCACGAAATTACATTTTAAAAAATGTGGCACTTATGGCTCTCACGGCCAAAAAGGTTGCCAACCCCTGAGCTAGAGGAAGACTAGCATTCATCCCAGGGATGTTTCAAGTCTTGCTGCAGCTTGGAGTTCCCCTCTCTCCCCCCCCCCCCATATCTCAGGGAATCTACCACCCAGAGACAACTTTATTTATCAAAAGGATAAAGAGAAGCATCATCCTACTCACAAGATAATTGCAAATATTCTTAATTCATTTGCCTTTTAGTGATGTTTTTGTTTACATTAATTATTATCATTGTTATAGTTAGAGCTGCAGCTTCTGGTCTTAGGGGCTTGCCTTGCTCCGCGTCACATAGCCTTATCTGTCAAAAGCCAGACTTCAGTCTATATCTTCCTGATGCCCCGTCTGGCTCTATCACAGGGCTGTTTCTCACAATTGGTATCTGATAATATTGACAAAACATTACATTTATATAAAACTTTAAGATTTGTAAAACACCCTATATACATTGTTTCATTTGTTCTTCAATCTGTAAGTAATATTGGTATTATTCCCATTTTATAGATGAGAAAACTAAGGGTCAAACAGGCTATGTGATTTGCCCAAGCTTATACAACAAATCTTTCCCAGCTACTAATTTGGTGCCCTTTCCACTACATTAGGCTTCTACTAACATAAAAATCCCTTATTTTGTTCAGTATTCAGTTCCTATTTCTGAAGGAATTTCTGCATACTTACAACAAGAAGGAAAGGCAGGAAATGTTACTATTGTCTCCATATGACTGATGAAGAAACTGTTGTCCAAAGCCACCTGGCTAGGAAGTGTTGGAGCCAGAACTAGAACCCAAATCTGACCATAATCAGTGTAAGATCCACAAGTGAAAGTGGCAGTGACATTTTATAGCATTCTTCCTCAGTTGCTTAACTCATATCCCCCAGAGTAGCAAACACGTGAATGATTTTCGAGTTCATTAAAGAAACTGCAGATTACAACCCATTCATGACCCTTAGCTCAGGAGACAGCCATAGAGACTTTCTTGAGGCACATAGAAATTAAGTTATTCAACTGGGGTTACACAGCTTATAAATGTCAGAGGCAGGATTTGAACCCAGGAATTCCTGTTTCCAAGTCTAACACTCTATCCACTATACCGTGGTATCAGCTCTAGAAACCTACTTAAAAAACTACCTATGTTTCAAAAAGTCAAGTGCAAGAAGAAATGGAACTCTTACCCATATTCCTACAGCCACATTTAAAACAAAATATATCACGATGACAATAATATCAGCCACATTAAGCTGTTGCTTGAAGTAGTAGGAGTCACTGGTGGAGTTGTCTGCCATGATCTCTTCAGTTTCAGCCAAAGACTGAATGAGGGCAACAAAGGAACAAACCAGGTTGTGAAGGGCTTTCTTGTGGGGAATTGATCATTAAACCAACTGGGTGATGTTATTTTCACTCCACGACATGTCTGCGTGGGTTGAGGACAGCTTCAAAGTACAACTCATTTTGTCTCTGCTGAAAAAAATCATATGACTGATTAGGGACTGCATGAGATCCAAGGCTGCATGTCTACAAAGCAACAGGCCACTGGCATAAAATGCTGTTGTGAATAGCCACAAGGCACTACTTCTCAGAGTCCTGACCCTAAAGGACAGGAGGTGGCTGTGTGAATGTACAGCTAGGGGAAGACTAGCTCTTATCCCAAGGATGTTTAAAGTTGCGCTGCAACTTGGAGACCCCTCATTGCAGGGAGGATGCCACACAGAGCTAACTTTTTTTATCAGAGGGATAAGAAGCATCATCTACTCCCCAAGACCAAGAGTGACCATTGTAAATAATCTTAGTTCAACTATCTTTTTAAAAAAATTCTTCTCTTCTGTCTCAGAATCTATATTGTGTTAGCTGCAGGATACAAAATAAACCCACATAAATCATCAGCATTTCTATATATTTCCAACACATTTCAGCAGCAAGAGTTAGGAAGAGAAATTCCATTTAAAATCACCCTAGACAATATAAAATACTTAGGAATCTACCTACCAAAACAAACACAGCAATTATATGAACACAACTACAAAACACTTTCCAAACAATTAACACTAGATCTAAACAACTGGAAAAACATTAATCGCTCCTGGGTAGGATGAGCTAACATAACAAAAATGACAATCCCACTCAAATTAATTTACTTATTCAGTGCCATACCTATCAAACTACCAAGAAACTTTTTTTACTAAATTAAAAAAAATTATAACAAAGTTCATTTGGAAGAACAAAAGATAAAGAATATCAAGGGAAATAATGGGAAAAAAAATGAAGGATGAGGGCCTAGCAATACCAGATCTTAAACTATACTATAAATAAAGTGGTCACCAAATAAATAAAATAAACAGTGGTCATCAAAACAATGTGGTACTGGCTAAGAGGCAGAAGGAAGGATCAGTGGAATAGACTTGGGGTAAATGACCTCAGCAAGACAGTGTACGATAAACTCAAAGATCCCAGCTTTTGGAATAAGAACCCACTATTTGACAAAAACTGCTGGGAAAATTGGAAAACAGTATGGGAGAGATTGGTTTTATATCAACATCTCACACCCTACACCAAGATAAATTCAGAATGGGTGAATGATTTAAATATAAAGAAGGGAACTATAAGTAAATTAGGTGAACATAGAGTAGTAAACCTGTCAGATCTATGGGAAAGGAAAGATTTTTAGATCAAGAAACAGAGAATATTACAAAATGTAAAATGAATAATTTTGATTACATTAAAATAAAAAGGTTTTGTACAAACAAAACCAATGCAACCAAAATAGAAGGGAAGCAACAAATTGGGAAAATATCTTTATAACAGAAACCTCTGACGGAGGTCTAATTACTCAAGTTTATAAGGAGCTAAATCAATTGTACAAAAAAAATCAAGGCATTTCCCAATTGATAAATGGGCAAGAGACATGAATAGGCAATTTTCTGATAAAGAAATCAAAACTATCAATAAGCACATGATAAAGTGTTCTAAATCTCTTATAATGAGAGAAATGCAAATCAAAATAACTCTGAGGTACCGCCTCACACCTAGCAGACTGGCTAAAATGACAGCAGGGGAGACTAATGAATGTTGGAGGGGATGTGGCAAAATTGGGACATTAATTCATTGCTGGTGGAGTTGTGAATTGATCCAACCATTCTGGAAGGCAATTTGAAATTCTGCCCAACGGGCGCTAAAGGACTATCTGCCCTTTGATCCAGCCATACCACTGCTGGGTTTATACCCCAAAGAGATCATAAGGAAAAATACTTGTAAAAAAATATTTATAGCAGTGCTCTTTGTGGTGGCAAAAAATTGGAAAATGAGGGAATGCCCTTCAATCGGGGAATGGCTGAACAAATTGTGGTATCTGTTGGTGATGGAATACTATTTTGCTAAAAGGAATAATGAACTGGAGGAATTCCATGTGAACTGGAACAACCTCCAGGAACTGATGCAGAGTGAAAGGAGCAGAACCAAGAGAACATTGTACACAGAGACTGATATACTGTGACACAATCGATTGTAATGGACTTCTCTATTAGCAGCAATGCAATGATCCAGGACAATTCTGAGGGACTTATGAGAAAGAACACTATCCACATCCAGAGAAAGAACTGTGGGAGTAGAAACACATAAGAAAAACAACTGCTTGATCACATGGTTTGATGGGGATATGATTGGGGATGTAGACTCTAAATGATCACTCTAGTGCAAATATTAATAATATGGAAATAGGTCTTGAGCAATGACACATGTAAAACCCAGTGGTTTTGCTTGTTGGAGTGGGAGAAGGGGAGGGAAAGAACATGAATCATGTAACCATGGAAAAATATTCTTAATTAATTAAACAAAAATCTATATTGTGTATTGGTTCCAAAGCAGAAGAGCAGTAAGGGCTAGGCAATGGTGATTAAGTGACTTGCCCAGGGTCACAGGAAATCTCTGAGGCCAGATTTGAAACTAGGACCTCCCATCTCTAGGCCTGGCACTTAATCCACTGGGCCACCTAGCTTTCCCTTAACTACTTTTTAATGATGTTTTTATTTACATTATTATGTTGTTATCCCTATTGTTCTCCTGGGTCTGCTTCTCCTACTTTATTTTCCAGTGATTCTCAGAACTCCTTGCATTTGTTGTTTCTTTCAGCACAATAATATTCCATTCCATTCATGGCATTGGGGACTGTTGTTGCTTCATACTGGTTGCAGGGAAGGGGAAGATTCCTAAGGAATTGTTGGTTAATTGATATTAAAATGCCCTATTGGTGGGCAAAGGAACTTTTTATCATTACTGAGGATCTTATTTGACCAAGTGACTCAGGGGATTTGAGTGTCCCAGAGACTTCTTTGTTTAGGATTGTAGGGAGGCTTGGGAAATCTTTATACTTGCAAAACCAGGGAAGTGAATAAAAATACTTTGCCTTGGTGAAGGAGAAGAGAATGAAGAAATCAAGGAACAGAAATCTGGATGAAGAATTTTACTAAATCTTCATTTTGCTCATTTTTGACTCTTATTTTAATAATCAACATTTCAGTTAAGTAATTTTTAAAGAAAATAACTAGATTAGATTAAGATTCATTTAAAAAAGATGCAATTTCAGAAAAAAATGTGAAATGATACTCTTGATCTTTAGGTAATTTTGTTCTTCCCCCTCATCTGAACCCTGTCCCTGTTTATCTCTGGCAGCTCTTTTTTTCTACTTTTTCTGGAAGCTCTGATGCCCCTTCAAAAATTTTCCTTTGTAGGAACACTCTTTTACAAAAATGAATAATATGGAAATGGTTTTGAGTGATTATATATATAATCCAGTGGAATTGCTTGCCAACTCCAGGAGGGAGGAGGGATGAGAGAAGGCCAAAAACATGAATCATATAACCATGTAAAATTTTTTTTAATTTAAATTTTAAAAATTAAAAAATTTTTTCTTTGTAATAGAGAGAGGAACAAGCTTTTGAATTGAAGATAGTGGGGACAAATTATACTCTTCTTTGCTTAAAATATTCCTTTAGGTAAGACTTGCCATTCTGGGTCAGATCCATGCACTGACCCACGGGTTCAGATAACATATGGATGTTTCTATGATGTCATTCTCAGAAATTAGGAATGGCCCCCAAATGTCTCAAGACAAAACTACATATGTAAAGAAGGTTGACACCACATAATTGTGATGATTACTAATAACATTACAAATTATACTTGTGGGACAGCATGAAATAGTGGAGAGAAAGCTAGATTTAGGATTCAGGGAAACTTGGATTCACGTCCTACTTTATAGTTAGGATCAGTTGGGAAGACTGATCAGAGGATTTGAGGTTTGAAGGGATCTTAGAGGTCATGCGTCCAATACTCTTCCCTTACAGTTGAGGGAACTGAGTCCCAGAGAGAAGTGAGTTGAATGACTAGGGTTAAGGAATTTAAGTTCTCCAACACTTAAGATTAGCTGTAAAATGGGGTTTAATAATTCCTTCTCAGCAGGGTTTACTGAAAGGCTCAAGTGGAACCATGGATGTAAAATGTTTTGCAAACCTTAAAATCTGCATAAATAATTATTACAATATAAATAAATTTTAGTGAAACTACTTCTGAACTTGATTATTTTAAACCCATACCATGTATTAGTTGATACTAATGTTGCAAATATATACTTTCTTGTCCTTAACTCACCTTTTTCAAGCTTCAAGGAGGAAAAAAAAAGGGGGCCTCTAGTTTAGTATTAGGGATTTGTCACACATAGTTTTTGTTTCTCTTCTTCATTCCTTTTATTTGTTTATGGACTTTGATCCTGTCCCTTCTCAATCATAATCCCTCCAGATTGAAGAGGCATCATCTTTCCTATCCTTTTTTTTAGCCTGTCCTTCCAGCCCTGCTCTAAGGCAATAGACGTGATAGAAATTAGCCATAAGGAAGCTGTGAACTGGTTCGGTTCTTATGGAGACCAATTTGGAATTATGTAATAAAAGTCACAAATTTTTTGACCCATGACAGGGCACAAAGGTCAATGAAAGAAAAGAAAGGTCTTATTTATGCTGAAATAGTCAGAGCAGCATATAGCCAGGGCAGCAAAACACACACACACACACACACACACACACACACACACACACACACACACACACACACACACACCCTGGAAAAACATAAACCAATTAAATTAAGACCCAATGGGAAAATGGTAATACAAATTGTGGTAAATGAATTAGCACCAGTCCCTAGTTCTAGGTTCCTCACTTGATCCTCCCAATGAATGATCCTATTCAACCCAAATAGCAAGATTTTATTGGTTTTGATTCTTCTTTCCACTGGGTTTCAATGGTTCTAACCTATTTCCAGTTTCCTTGTACTCCACTTTCTTTACTAAAGAGAAAGAGAGAGATGACAGACAGAGATGAAGAGGGGAAGGGAGAGAGAGAGAGAGAGAGAGAGAGAGAGAGAGAGAGAGAGAGAGACAGAGAGAGAGAAAGAGAGAGAGAGAGAGAGAGACAGAGAGAGAGAGAGAGAGACAGAGAGAGAGAGAGAGAGTGAAAAAAAAAAAGAGAACAAATTTTTTTCTTGAAGCACAAACATATAGGAAGCTAGATAGCATAATAGAGTGCCAGGCTTGGAGTCAGGAAGACCTGAGTTCAAATCTGGCCTTAGTCACCTACCAGCTTTGTGACCTTAGACAAATCACTTAACAGAGGTATGCTTCAATTTCTTCATCTTTAAGATGCAAATAATACTAAAACCTACTCCATAGGATTATTATGAAGATCAAATGAGATAATAATGGTAAATCTAAACTTAGCACAGTTAATTGCTATCATCATCATCATCATCATCATCATCAGTCTTATTAGTTTCAGACCTCTGAATTTATGGCAGAGTGAAAGGCTACAAGATAACTTAGCTTCTTAACACTCCTTCCTTCATTCCACTCCCTTACATGGCAATAGGCATACCAAGAAAAAGTGAAATTATCAGAAATCTTTAATAGACCTCAGTAAAACCAAGACCATAGCTCAGCTGAATTTATACACGTAGCCCCACAACCCTTCCTTTCCACTCCTCCCTGTGACTGAATATTCTTAGAAAACTACTGATGTAGTCATTCTCTGGGAATCTAGATTAAGATGGTTACATATTGACATACTGATTTATTAGCCTATAGAATAGTCGGTCTAGATTCAATGAGGCAAACCAAATCCATTGTGCCACTTTGTAAATCATAAATTGATCATTACCTTTCATTGTGTATGTGAAAGCTTACCTGAGCTCTCAACTTGTTCTGCACCCCCCCCCCCCAATTAAAAATAGATGTGACTTCCAATAAAGTGCTTCGGGTTGCTATCAGAACTTCTAGCCCTCCTGACCCCCAGTTGTGTCTGTGTCATTTTCGTCACTGCCTTTTGGGGACTCTGACTGATTCTGTCAAGGTGGTGCTTGCTAAAATTGACATTTCTTGAGAAGGACAACAGGGGCAGCTGGGTAGCTCAGTGGATTGAGTCAGGCCTAGAGTCGGGAGGCCCTAGGTTCAAATCTGGCCTCAGACACTTCCCAGTTGTGTAACCCTGGGCAAGTCACTTGACCCCCATTTGCCCACCCTTACCACTCTTCCACCAAGGAGCCAATACTCAGAGCCCTGACAAAATGAAGAACACATGCAAAAAAAAGTCAAGGCATAAGATAATCTTGTAATTTTTGAGGGAAGTCATTCCTTCCTGGCTTTTGAAAATTGAATGACTCACTCTGCCAGCAAAGTAAAGAACCTGGCATTGAAATAATTCAATTATTTTTAAGATTATTGGATTCTCAGTTTAAGGACATTAAAAAAGCAAACCTATTCTTGTTTTCCTGACAACCAGTAAGACCACTTCTGACTCTCTTTAGTCTTAAATCTGAAGACTCCCCAACCCCATCCACTATTACTCTGGCTTCAGTTGCTATTAAATTTAGGGCTATAGTTGTCCACTTATTTCCAAATCTTCTTTTTATTCATATCACAGTTAGGGCTAGGAACTCAGAAGTGTTTTTGTTCATCTCCTCCTCATTTATTGAATGAAGAAACTGAGGTCCAGAGAGGTTTTGTGACTTGCCTAACATTGCACAGATCTTAACTGACAGAGATGAAAATCAAAACCATGCCCTCTGACTATAGATGTGATACTTTTTCCAATGTACCATGTTGCCTCATCTAACTGAATATTAATTTCAGCCTGGGTCAGGCACTGGCTGCATGTCTAAGTGTATGATTAGACAACTCATTTCCAATAAACTTCCCCTCAGGTTTTCTAGAAGTGGTTTAATCAGAATTCAACTTGTGCTTTTTTAACACTCAGTCCTTCACAGATGTGTTAATATGTCAGCCTGGGTATCAAGTAACCCAACTAAACCTCAAAACAAACTCCTCCTGTTACACTGTAACCTTATTAACATATGTCCCTATGGGCAGTAGAGAAAATGGCACTTAAAAAAGTGAATGCTTGTGTGAAACTTCTGAAATCCTAAACTGTCCCAAACCCCAAACCTGATAAAAAACATCCAGATTCTATTGCGTTGTAACATTTCCTGGAGTTACTTCCTCAACCTGTATTCCTACACATAGTTGTGTGGCCAGAGATGGTACTCAAGGGGTAAATCTATGGATAATTTTTACTGTGGGTCATGAACCTTCACCAGTATGATTCTCATAAACAATAAGCCAGCATACTTACTCAGCTCTTTAAAAAGGCATTTACTCAAATGGCGTAGCCAAAACAAGTTATAAAATGTTACACCCTCCAAAACCATGAATACAAAGTCTGGGGAAGAAAGGAAGGAGAGCGGACACAAACTTAAAAGTATAGTGATGATGTGACACATGCAAGGAGCATATTTGTTAATCTTTTTCTTTCTAAAAATTCCTCAGAAAATTTACTGAAAAGTGGAAGTGTTGGTATTGGATATAGCTGCACTGATCTGGCTGATCTGGCCTGGTTTGTAATGTGGATAGCATGTTTCATTTTGAGCCTTCTGAAATTGTGATGGATCACTGGGTTGGTCAGTTTTTTTCAAACTTGTCTTTGCAATATTGCTGTTATTGTAAGAACTATCTTCCTGGTTCTGCTTACTTTACTTTGCATCAATTCACAGTCTTCCCAGATTTCCCCGAAACCATCCTTTTGTTATTTCCATCATATGCTCGTAACATAATTTGTCCAGCCATTCCCCAATTAATGGGACACCTTGTAGTGAAATTTCTGAGTCAAATATGTTGTTTAACAAATTGAGAGCAGTTCCACATTACAGCTTGGTACTAATGTTCTCTTTTAGCTGAGAATTGGCAGAAACCTTTCTAGCTCTGCTCTCTCAGGGCCTTTGGCTCTGATGTTTCTAATTTCCCAAATGAAAAGAGGAAGAGGATCTTATTTTTTACTACTCTTCCTGATTTAGAGGTGGGGTCCCTTAGTGAGGCACTACAGCTTATAGAGACTATCTAGTATATTTCCTAAAATCTCTCTCCAGTGTGCAAACGAGCAGCTAGGGAAGATAATGAAGCAATCTATGTCCTGGGAACAAGTTCATCTGTCTTTGCCCCTAATGACCTTAAGCTTTGCTTAAGTCTAAAATACTCTAACAAGTTAATTTACCATTTCTATTTCTCAAGTGCTTTGCAATTAATCATTTGCTTTCATTATTTCTTACAGTTTCTCAGAACTCTTATCTAGGGCAAGATAACTAGGAATTTGTCTGGGGTGCCAAAGTTAGGGTTCTGACCATACTTACCATCTTTCAACATAGAAAGAGTATAGTTTAGCATCCGATTAGCTAGATCAGTTAAAATAAAAAGGAACCAAATGATGGGCTGGGTAGAGCTGCTGTCTTTCATAAATATAATCACTTCCCCTTGCTCTTAGTAGCTTCCCCAGCAGATGCTTTTGTCTTTTATCCCACTAGAGATGTTCCACTATCCTTTTCTTTCTTTTTTTTAATTTAGAACATTTTCCGTGGTTATATGATTTCTGATTTTTCTTACCCCTCTTCCCTCTCTACTCCCAGAGCTGACAAGCAATTCCATTGGGATATACATGTCCCACTACCCTTTTCAATGAAACATATAGTTGAATTCTATTCACTGCACATAAAAGTTTGTAGTACTCAGCCCCAAGTATAAAAATTTCTAGTTATAATTCTACAATTCATTATTATTATCCTTATGTTCAATTTTAAAAATATTTCAGCCTTTTCGTTTTCTCCCATTGGCAAACTAAGGTGGTGCAGTGATAAGAGAACTGGGCCTGGAGTTCAAATCCAGCCTCAGACATTTACTATATAGGTGACCCTATGCAAAACACTTAACTTCTATTTGCCTCAGTTTCCTCAACTATAAAATGAGGGTAATAATAACAACCACTTCTTAAGGTTGTTGTGAGGAACAGATGAGATAATTGTTAAATGTTTTAAAGCAGTGCCTCACACTACAGAAAAGCTTATCCCCTTCTCCATAGCATCTTTATTTCTCCATAGGGTAGCCTGGATGTTGTAGAATCCCAACCAAAGTAAAAGTGCATTTAAAGACAATGGGACGGGGGCAGCTGGGTAGCTCAGTGGATTGAGAGTCAGGCCTAGAGACAGGAGGTCCTAGGTTCAAGTCTGACCTCAGACACTTCCCAACTGTGTGACCCTGGGCAAGTCACTTGACCCCCATTGCCCACCCTTACCGCTCTTCCACCTAGGAGCCAATGCACAGAAGTTAAGGGTTTAAAAAAAATAAAATAAATCTTTATAAAAAAAAATAAAGACAATGGGACTCCCAACTGGGGAATGGCTGAACAAATTGTGATATATGATGGTGAATACTATTCTGCAATAAGGAATGATGAACCAGATAATTTCTTAAAGAACTGGAAAGACATGCATGAACTGATGCAGAATGAAAAAGCAGAACCAGGGGAACATTACACACACAGTAACTGAAACATTGTGGAACGATCAAATGTGATAGACTTTGCTACTAACAGCAATATGATGATTCAGGACAATTCTGAGAGACTTATAAAGAAAGAATGCTATCCACATTGAGAGAAAGAACTGTGGGAGTAGAAATACAGAAGAAAAACATATGATTTATCACTTGTTTATATGGGTATATGATTTGGGGTTTTGGTTTTAAAAGATCACTCTTATTACAAAAATGAATAATATGGATATAGGTATCGAGTGATAATACATGTATAACCCAGAAGAATTGCTTGTCAGCTCTGGGAGGGGGGAGGGAAGAGGGAAGGAAAACAACACGAACTATGTAACTATAGAAAAATACTCTAAAAAATAATAAATAAGATTTAAAAAATAAAAATAAAGCTAATTGGAACTTATTTGAAACTACCAAAAGGGAGGATCAGGATCTAGAAGCCCCAGGTTTGAGTTTCTTATGGCACCTTTTTGCTTTATACCAAAATATTCCCTGAATAGGGTACCTCTTGGATCATATAGCAGATTTCATGTATATGTGTATACATGTGTGTCTTTAATCCTCACAATAGATCTTTGACTTTGCGGAGAAAAGCTTGAGAAGTGCTTGTTTTTTGACAAAAGCATCATCACCACCAACAAATAAGCTACTTTCAATTAGGCATTTTCTTAAGTGACTGGCAGTAGTCACAAAAAATAGTAAAAAATGGTAAAAAAAAAATGGTCCTGCCCTAAAAAAGCTCATGGAACGAGTTTTGCAAAGGAAGAAATAATATGCAAAAAAAAAAAAATACACAAAAAATATACAATCAGAGGCAATCACAGCAAACTGCCCTAATAAAACATTAAGGAAGAAATTCATATGTCAACAAACTGGGAAAAGGAGGGAAGAGTGGAGAGAAGGCTTGATTCTTCTGATTTGAAAATCAAATAAAATTTAAATTGTTTTTAAAAAAGAAACAAACAAAAAATGTCAATCATGAAGAATGGAAAAAGGTTGGGTCCACTGGGGCCCATTGGAATGGAGTACCAAAACCAAAAAAGTTTGGTCATTTTTAAAATAGGGTTTTTAACTGAGTCAAATAGGAATGTCAGTGGGTTTGAGAGGGAAATGGTGTGATAATTAAATTTAAAAACTCTTGCCAACTAATTTTAATTAAATTCTTCTGGAAATAAAATGATATAAATAAAATGGTATTTATAAAAATAAAATAAGCTTTGAAAGTGGAAATTTGGATGAAAGAACATATCGCCAAAAGATTCATTTTTGAATAAGCTATTATTAATTTTCAAATAAACTATCTAGTTTTACAAACATAAAAATGTTGCTACTGCCTTATTATGAAACACTACTTAATTAATCAGAGTATTCTTCCTGTTATGGTCTTAGAAATAGGTGTGTATGAAAGATCATATCTGAGTGCTTTCCTTGGCTGTCAAATGAAGAATGCTAAGATTGTTCAAGTGTTAACTCTCCAGGATTCTATGAAAGGGTTGGAAATCCTTTCCAACTGCACAGAAGAAAGAACAGAAGAGAAAATTGTATTTTTAAACTTATTTGATATTGCAAAATAGTTTCAGAAAGCCTCATATCTTATTTACATAAAAGAAGAATGCACAAAACACCTATCTGAAGGTGGAAACATGGTTATAGCTCAAGTTGAGAGACCGAAGTCTGAATATTAACTACAATCTTTACTAGTGCCATGACTGGAAGAGTTGCAACGTTTGAGTCTCAGTTTCATTATCTGAAAAGCATAGCTCATATTTGTACTTCCTGATTCAGAAGGTTGATATGAGCAAACTGCTTTATAAACCTTGAAAGACTAATAATACAAGTTGTTATCATTATAATTGGGGAGCTATATCTTAGTAAGCAAACCAATGGTACACATAATAAAAATGTAAAAAAACCTCACACAACAAATTCTTTATTCTTTTTGTTACATAAAATAAATACAGTTGCATATTCCATATGCTTTTCTATAAAAGCATTTCTACAAAATGTCACTGTGTACAACAGTCCTTTTGGTTTTTAAAGGTCAAATATCACATAGATTAATTTATTTCATTAATTCATTTCATTAACATCTTAAACCATTTGAATCAAGCAACTTTGGAAAAGGGGTAGTTTATGAGCTTAAAATATTGTCTTTAAATAGTGAGCTAAACTTAAACAACTAGATCTTTTTTAGCCCTTTCTGTTCTTAAACACATGGGAGAGTTGGGAATGCGCTTTTTAAAAAAAGTTACACACAAAAGGTTCCCCCTCCCCAACCCCACCTAACTGTTAAAAATTTGGTCTATCCTCATAGATTAAGAAATTGGGGGGAAAAACCCCTATAACCTCCCTCCACCCCCAAAAAAGATTCCTTAGTAATATTTAAGAACAAGCATGATACTTCACAGTACATGTTCTATACATTTCCAGTTTGGCCCTTGTTAGCTTTAAATGAAAAAAAATTAAAAACCAAAAAAAAACAAAAAAAACAAAAACCTCAGTCATCCAAGCCTATATTCCTAAACAGATAAGACATGGATTCTCCATTGTGAATTCGGCGAATGGCTTCAGACAGAATCATGCTGATGTCCACAGTCTTAATTTTGGGGCACTGGAGTTTCTGTATTTCATGTGGAATTGTGTTTGTAACCACAACCTGCCAAGAGGAATAAACCAATTATAAATCTGAGAAAATTAATTTGTTCTCAAGCAATAGCTCCTATTTTTTTCCCTAGGAGTAATCTTAGTAGCAGTATACCAGCATCTTCCAGGCTTATTTATATCTGTCAAATTTGCAGTCATTGAACAAGCATGTCCAGAATTTTTTTCATTAAGATTTTATATGAGGTGCATACATATCCCCACCCCCATCAGCTAAGATGTTAAGCTATATATACTGAATAGGCATGACTAGAATCTCTGGAGGCAGTCTTTCTATCTCTCCTTCTGTTTATCTCTTTTTAAAAAAATAGGTACTGAGAATATTTGATTGGGAAAACTGAATTTTCTGAACAAATAAAGCTTAATGTCCCAGACTTCAATCATTTTATTGAAGTTTTATTAAAAGTATTTTATACAACAAAAAGTCCCAAGTATGCCAAAATATTCCAATCAGCACTTTTTGTGGTAGTAAAAAAACTGGAAATACAGTATGTGCCTATTAATTAAGATATAGCAAAATAAATTACGACATAAGACATAAATTATGGCTCTGTAAAAAATAAATATGAAGAATTCTGAAAAATACTAAGGAAATTTATGTGAACAGATACAGAATAAGAAATAAGAAGATAGTGACACATGAGAAAGTGTTCTAAATCTCTAATAATTAGAGGAATGCAAATCAAAACAACTCTGAGGTGCCACCTCACACCTAGCAGACTGGCTAAAATGATAGCAGGGGAGACTAATGAATGCTGGAGGGGATGTGGCAAAATTGGGGCATTAATGCATTGCTGGTGGAGTTGTGAACTAACTCAACCATTCTAGATGACAATTTGGAACTATGCTCAAAGAGCGCTAAAGGACTGTCTGTCCTTTAATCCAGCCACACCATTGCTGGGTTTGTACCCCAAAGAGATCATAGAGAAAAAGACTTGTACAAAAATATTCATAGCTGCACTCTGTGGTGGCAAAAAATTGGAAAATGAGGGGATGCCCTTCAATTGGGGAATAGCTGAACAAATTGTGGTATATGCTGGTGATGGAACACTATTGTGCTCAAAGGAATAATAAACTGGAGGAATTCCATGTGGACTGGAACGACCTCCAGGAATTGATGCAGAGTGAAAGGAGCAGAGCCAGAAGAACATTGTACAACAGAGACTGATACACTGTGGTAAAATAGAATGTAATGGACTTCTGTACTAGCAGTAATGCAGTGACACAGGACAATTCTGAGGGACTTATGGAAAAGAATGCTACCCACACTCAGAGGAAGAACTACAGTAGTGGAAACACAGAAGGAAAACAACTGCTTGAACATATGGGTTGATGCAGACATGATTGGGAATGTAGACTCAAAAGGACCATACCAATGCAAATATCAATAATATGGAAATAGGTCTTGATCAATGACACATGTTAAAACCAGTGGAAATGTGTGTCAGCTATTGGCAGGAGAGGGGATCATTACGTAACCATGGAAATTTTTTCTAAAACATAAAATGCCAAAAAAAAAAAAAAAAAAAAGGTAGTGACAGGAAGACAATCACATACTTTTACACAATGACTGCAATAACATAAAAGAAACCATCAAAAGGGGACAAAATACATCTTGAATGCAATGACTACTCTTGTTTCCATGATACTGATGAAGCATACTTCCCTCTTCCCTGCAGAGAGGTAGGGACCTACAGGTACAGCTGTCTATTTTTGTTGCTTGTGATTTCTTACTACTCACTCACTTCCAAAACCCTTGCAATCTGGTTTCACTATCTAAGGTCATAAAGAATTCTTTGTTGCTAAATCCAGTGGGTTTTTTTTTTTTTAATCCTTCTTGACCTCTCTACAGCTTTTTGACAATGTTGACTGTACCCCATTTTTGGATACTGTCCTTCATGCTTTTGTCATGGTTTTCTTAATATCAGACTGATCTTTCTTGGTCTAGTTTATAGGATTTTTCATTGATGTCTTCTTTTAGCAGGCTTAGACTTTTGGTATCAGTAATAGGTCCTAAGTCCTTGCTCCTTTTCTCTCTACTTTTTTAGTTGACTTCATAATGGATTCAACTTATACACAGATGACACCTAAATCTATTTTACCCATAAACCACTCAAAACTTGGTCCCTCATCTCTAACTATTTTATGGACATTTCTATTTAAGAGTCTGATAGCCATCTCAAAATCAACATGACACAAATAAAACTCATTTATTTGCCCCAAATTGTCTTCTCTTCTTAATTTCATTATTTCTGTCAAGAGAACCACTATTCTTCCAGACACTAGCCTTGCAAACCAGAAGTCATCCTCGACCTACAAAACTCCCTAAAAAACATGCCATTAGTTGACTAATCTATTCCTCCACCTCAATATTTCACATTCAATCCCATTTCCCCACTCATACCATGATCACTTTAGTTCAGGCCTTCATCATCCCTCTGTCACTTGGACTATTTTCAGTAGCCTCTCAATTGGTGACCCTTCATCTACTTGTTCTTCTCTCCAGTCTATTTTCTACAGAATTGCCAATATTCTGATATCAAAAGTCTAAGGCTGCTAAAAGACGCTTCAGGGTTCCCTGCTGCCTTTAGGATATAATACAAACTGTTCGGCGTGGGAAAGCACTTCATATTCTGTCTCATTTATCTTTCCAGGTAGATTACACATTATTTCCCATCTCATACACTGTGCTTTAGCCAAATAAGTCCACTTGCTATTACTCACATGCTCTGTCTTCATCCTTATTTCTAAATATATCTCTTTCCTGGGGGCAGCTGGGTAGCTCAGTGGATTGAGAGCTAGGCCTAGAGATGGGAGGTCCTTGGTTCAAATCTGGCCTCAGACACTTCCCAGCTATGTGTCTCTGGGCAAGTCACTTGACCCCCACTGCCTACCCTTACCACTCTTCTGCCTTGGAGTCAATTGACTCCAAGATGGAAGGTAAGGGTTTTTATCTAATATATATATATATATATATATCTTTCCTCCCCTATCCAGAGAACCATCTTTTACTATTTTTTTTTAATTTTAAAGAACCAAGAGAAAGCAGTGTAGCAAAACGATCATATCAATATCCACTTTTCCATGTCCATAGTGCCCCAACTTTCCAATATTTTTTAGCTCTTCTTTTCAGACAAGCTTGATCATTATAAATAAATAAGATTCAGTTCTATAGTTTTTGTTCTTTCCATTTACATTTTTATAGTTACTGTTTATATTGTTTTTCTGCTTACTTGCTTCCATTTGTATCTGTTCATATAATCTCATATTTTTATGAATCTTTCCTATTCTGTTATATTCCTATACCAATGATAACTTCTTATACTTATGATAACTTCTTCTTTGTTTCTAATTCTGCCATGACTATTTATGGGAGCATATGAGATTTTACTTTCTGTCTCTGACTTAGCATTATACTAGCAATAATTGGATCTCTAGTTAAAGAGCACAGTCACTTTAGATATTTGTGCTGCATTATTACAAACTGCATTTCAGAATGATGACCCTTCCTTAATTGCAGCACTAAATTGCTGTTTGTTAGGAAACTTGTTACAGAGGGAGCAACCATTCAGGTAAGTATCTGCACAAGGGTCTAAGTGGCTTCTATAAAAGGTCTTTTCAGGGGCTCCTTCCAAGTGCAGAAGCTTTGTTCTGTGACATCCAATTCAGCTACTTAGACTTAAAAAAAAATTGCCTTCTATTTCTCAGTTGCATAAGGTTACCAGATAAATGAGAGATTACTCTACAATGACTTCTATCCCATTACTAAAGCTCTTTTCTCAGTTTTGTGTAATAGGCGTTAGGCTAAGAGAAGAGAAATACTTTTCCTAAATATAACTCTTGCCAAATCTTAAAAGAGAATCTAAAATAACTAAAAACTTGAATGTATTCTGAATATGGTACAGAATAATACAAACTTTCCCACATTATCTAGTTCAAATTTAGGCATAGCAAAATATTGGAATGCTATTTTGAATCGGCAATGTAAATTTATTTACCTCATCAATAGCAGATTCTTCTATTAATCGAGGAGCATCTGAGGATAGGAGACCATGGGTTGCCATCACAAAGATTTTATAAGCACCTCTTTCCTTCAGTGTTTCTGCTGCTGCAAGAAAGCTGTCAACATCATCAATAATGTCATCCTGTAAAATTACACACAGAACAAAAATGAATTAGTATTTTCTTTTATATGGAATCAGACAATTTAGAAATAGCTTATTTTATGCAACAACTAGACAGTATATACAGGAGTCCATGCAAAATTTTTAAAAATCTATATATTTAATATAATAAAGTACATAAGTTTGCTATAGTGATTATAATTGATCATGAATAAACATGCACTACTTTTAACTTAGTAACATGGCAGGTTTATTTGAAATTCCAATTGGAGAAGTCAGGATGCCAACCCAAGGCAATCTGAGCTGAAGGGGGCTCATTCGTGTGGGCCCAGATCAAAGCCAGGAATCCCAGTCTGGGATTGGGGTGAAGACACAGTTCACAGTCCCCTCCCCCTAATCTTTTTGCCTCAAACTAAGGGCAGAGCTCTAGGACAAGGCAATCAAGGGTGTGTCTGATTGAATCAGGAACACACAGAGACCAACCAGATCAAGTTCTGATTGAGATCAGAAGCTTATACCCAACCTGGGGAAAGTCTTTAAGCTATCAGCATCTCAAGGGTCAACTGAATCAGCAACAGAAAGAAACTCTAAGCCCTCAGGCCATCTGGTAAACTAGTAACAAGCCAGAAAATAAGCTGAAAATAGCATCAAAATCAAGGAAAGATGGAATCTTAATAGGGTACTCAACTTCCCAGAAAATAGAGCCTACCTATAATTAGATAGGAAAAATATGCAACCAACAAAAAAAGCAACTAACTCTAAAGAATATTTTGGAGACAAAGAGCAAGGTACAGACACAGAAGGGGGCAGTGAAAGCAAAAGAAACACACGCAAAGCCAAGAGAAAAATATGGATTGGACACAGAGTTTGGAAGAGCTCAAAAAAGAGTTCAAAAAACAATTAAGAGAGGCAGAGGAAAAATGGGGAAGAGAAAGGAAAGTGATGCAAGGAAAAAGGAAAGTGATGCAAGAAAAAATGGACCAATTGAAAAAGGAAAACCAAAAACTGACAGAGGAAAACCAGGCCTTAAAAATCAGAACTGACCATCTAGAAACTAATGATTTCATGAGAAATCAAGAAACAATGAAGCTGAATCAAAGGAATGAAAACAGGAAAACATGAAATATCTTAAAAAAAACAACTGACCTAGAAAATATATCTAGAAGAAACAATTTCAGAATTATTGGACTACCTGAAAGCCATGATGGAGAAAAAACTTTGGACATCATATTACAAGAAATTATCAAAGATAACTGCCCAGAGATCCTCAAATAAGAAAATTAAACTTAAATTGAAAGAATTCACAGATCACCTCCAGAAATAAATCCTTAAATGACAACTTCCAGGAATGTAATACCTAAATTCAAGAGTCATCAACTCAAGGAGAAAATACTTTATGATATTCAGGAAGGCAAAAGATTTGGGTTTACAACCCAGAGTCATCTAGGTAGCAAACTGAGTATATTCTTTCAGGGGGAAAAAATGGTCATTCAATAAGATAGGAAGATTTCCAAACACTCCTGAGGAATAAGCCAGACCTAAACAAAAGATTTGAAGTCCAAACACAAGAATCAAGAGAAATCCAAAAAGGTAAATAAGAAAGCAAAATTTTAAGGGACTCATTAAGGTCAAAATGTTTATATGGGGGGCAGCTGGGTAGCTCCGTGGATTGAGAGTCAGGCCTAGAGACGGGAGGTTCTCGGTTCAAAGCTGGCCTCAGACATTTCCCAGCTGTGTGAACCTGGGCAAGTCACTTGACCCCCATTGCCAACCCTTACCACTCTTCCACCTATGAGCCAATACACAGAAGTTAAGGGTTTAAAAAACAAATAAAAAAATGTTTATATGTCTAAATGGAAAGAAGATTCTGTAATTCTCAAAAATTACTCTTAATAGTAGAGAAGATAGAAGAAATTTACTTAGAAAGAGGGGGGAGAAGTAAGTGGATTATGATTTTAATGATGTATATGATATATAATATGATATATATGTAAATGTGATGGTATGGAATGATATGTATGTATATGATATATACACATATGAATTATATGTAAAAAAATCAATCAAGGATTGAGAGAGAGGGTTGCACTGAGTGAAATGGGAATGGAGAGATAGAATGGAGTAAATTATATAACATATATATGTATATATAAATTATATAAAACAAGATAAGGGGGGGATAGTTAAAGGGAGGGGCAAGTTATTAAAGGGCAGGTGACAAAATGCAAAATACTTGTGAGGAAGAACAAAGTGAAAGGGAATAGAGCAGGATCTAAAGGGGATAATACAATGGAGGGCAATACATAGTAATCATAATGCTGAATGTGAATGGGATGAACTCACCCATTAAACAGAAGTGGGTAGCAGAGTAGATTAAAAACCAGAATGCTACTATATGTTGTTTACAAGAAACACATTTGAGGCAGTGTGACACACACAAATTCAAAGTAAAAGGCTAGAGCAGAATTTATTATGTATCATGCAGTGGTTCCCAAACTTTTTGGGTCTACTGCCCCCTTTCCAGAAAAAATATTACTTAACACCCCCTGTCACATACTATCACTGCCCCCTTACAGTTATTCACTACCCCCAAATGCACCAGTGGCCATCACCACTCCCCCTGGATTGTTGCAGCACCCACCAGGGGGAAGTGGCGCCCACTTTGGGAATCACTGATCTAAAGTAAAAAAAGTAGGAGTAGCAATCATGATACCAGACAAAGCCAAAATAGAAACTGATCTGATTAAAAGAGATAAGGAAGGAAATGACATTTTTCTAAAGGGTAGTATAAACAATGAAGTAATATCATTACTAAACACTTATGCACCAAATGGCACAGCATCTAGATTTCTAAAGGAAAAAATTAAAGGAGCTCAAGGAGGAAATAGATGGCAAGACCATACTAGTGGGGGATCTCAGCTTTCCACTTCAGAACTAGATAAATCAAATCAAAAAACAAATAAGAAATAAGGGAAGTAAATGAAATGTTAGAAAAATTAGAGTTAATAGATATCTGGAGAAAAATGAATAGGAATAAAAAGGAATATACCGTCTCAGCAGTACATTGTACATATACAAAGATCAAACCATGTTCTATGGCACAGAAATATTGAAAACACATGCCGAAAAGTAGAAATCATAAATGCAACTTTTTCAGATCATAATGTGATAAAATTATAATTAAAAGGGTCCATGGAAAAGCAAATTTAAAATTAATTGGAAACTAAATAATCTAATTCTTCAAAACTGGTGGGTCAAAGAAGAAATCATAGAAACAATTACGGTCTTCATTAAAGAGAATGACAATGAGGAGACAACATATCAAAACCTATGGGATACAGCCAAAGCAGTACTCAGGGGATAATTTACATTTTATATAATTTATATTATATGTTGGGTCAGCTGGCTAGTATAATACAGGTAGAACCAAGGGTATGTAAATGCAGGTTCCTAATTAGAAATTAGTATTAGAATATAGATATATCTCCACCAAACTGTATGTAAAAAAGAGTAGCTACAATGAAGGAAGAACAGTAGTTGAAACACTCCTAAGTTCACAGGAACCAAAATATGAGGAGTCAGTGATAAGATCCAGTGCTTCAAATATCTTTCCAGATCCTAATTCAAGGAGACAAATTTGACTGTGGTTGAATTGGGTATCACTGAGATTTGGAAGGATGAAACTCATGAACATGACTCTGGATGGGCACAACTTACTCAAAAGAAACAGGATAAAGGGAAGGGTAAGAGGAGTAAAGTGTACTGACATACTAATATGAGGAAATTGAAAAACCAGAAAGCTGATAGAGAGCACTGAGTGAAGATTAATGTAGAAACATGCTATTTTGTCACTATATACTGTAAGAGGGAAGAGGAGTTTTTGGATGAATATATTAAAGATTGATCGACAGAGGATTGAACAATTATCAATCCTCAATTAAGAATAATCTCAAGTCAAAATTGACTTTTATGGAAGTTAATTTACAATTAAGAAAAGAGAGAAAGTAAAAAAATTAGAGAGAGAATAAGATAGGATAAGTGATCTAACACACTGGGCAATTTGCTCTGGCCCTTGGCTAAAACCAGGCAGATTTAACTAGTCCTTAATTGGAAAAGTCAAGCCTTGAGCCGAGGGCTGGAACCCCAAAGGCCCCAGAGGCATATGAAACAAAGCTTCAGTCACAGAGTCTCATTGAAAGGGAGGTTCCTTAAGAGAAGTTCAGGAAGATTCAGTCTTAACACTCACCACGTGGAAGAGTCTCAATCATGAACCAGCAGAGCTCCCTCAGGTCCCCTTCACAAAACCTCTTGACTCATTCAACTCTCTTTTTAAAGGGGTCTCTTATGCGTCACTTCCTGTGCCTCCCTCCTAGTTTGCATGTCCAATCACAACATATGCTTCTCTTAGGACTGCCTAAGTTGATTCTGATTCATTACTCATTCTAATACATGTGGGTTATGGACCTCCCAAAATTGGAGGTGTTCTTACCTTTGGTGATTAAATCTAAAGATGGGCAGTGTAGATTTAATCTAATTATCACAATACAACAGACTACACCTTGACAGAAAACAGAAAAAAAATGAGGAATTTAGGAAACAGCTCACAACAAGCAGAAAATGGAAACTTCAATTACCCTAAACATCTGCATGGGACTCTCTCTTAGTCAAAAGCATAAAAGCAAATAAGTTTTTCCTTGCCATAATAATAACTTCAAACCTTTTCCATAAGGTGAAACCAATGAAGTGAAATTCTATATTGGTTCCAATTGTCATTAACAAGGACAGATGCTTGAAACTGAGGCAGAAATCCTAGGAACATAGTGAAGTTATCACTCACTGCTAGTTTGTGATAGATGAAAAGAAAGGACTCTGGGTTTTAGGAAATAAGATTTTAAAGGACTGAGAGGTAGGATCCTATGGATTATAAACCTATAGGTGAAGACAGTACCCAAGAGAAATGGGAAACTCTGAGGAATAAAATTCTAAAGTTCAATAGGAAACAATTCCAGCAGGATGAAAAGAGAGTGCTATCTGAAGAGATCACTATGTATATAACAATCAATTAAGATCTCTAAAAGGACATAGAAAAAATGGAAGCAAGAGCACATATAACAAGGATTCAAATGAGTATGATCCTGTAAAAATAGTGCTAGGCTTGCTAAAGCTCTGAAAAACCTGACATTGGCAGGGAAAGCTCCAGATAACAAAATGGATGGGTTATTTGGTTGCTTTTTTCGTTTTTTTTTTTGTTATGTTTGCACAAAAATAAGGGGTATAAATGTTGTTTAAGTGAATAGAACAAAAACTGAGATCAGAAAGAAGCTAGTTCAATGTTACTTTGCTTCTGTTTTCCCTAAGGAGAATGACCTGCACCCTGGAGAAAAGGAACAAAAATGCATAACAGGGACCAGGTTATTCTCAATGAATTCAAGTCAGTAACATGATCAATATACTCAGGTACTGAAAGGACTGGCAGAGAGGAATGATGACCATTGTTAATGACATATGAAAGATGAAAAACATACCACCCCCTACTCCACAAAAGGGGTGACAAAAAAGATAATAAACTGTGTCTGCCACTTCTAAGCTAGCCTTAAATTTCTGGGAAAATTCTGGAGGAGACCAAAGAAATCTAGAAGACAAAATAATGATTACATCATGAAGAGGTCACTGCAGACTAATCTTATTCCCTTTTATAAAAAAGTTAACTTAGCAGATAATAGTGCCAAAGAGAGTGTTTATTCATATACTGACATAGTATTTTATGCTATTTTTGTGAGAAAGATGGAGAGAGATAGACTAGAGAATAAGACAACTTGAAATCTTTCTGCTTTGTGGACTGGAATAATGTAGTGGGAAGAAATAGGCTAAACTATAGATAGCCTGTATACATAAGTAGAGAAAATGGCTTTGTGATAATGCTGGGAGACAGAAGCTCTGCATCAAATAAACAAAATTTCCTTGTCTCAGCAGTAAACCTGCCAACGACTAAGTATGGAGATTCAGATATGCAGTATAGAAAAGGTAGCATGGATGGAGCATGGCTATAAAAAATAAGAAAAGTGTCTATATTTTCTTTCTTTCTTTTTTTTAGACCCTTAACTTCGGTGTATTGTCTCATAGGTGGAAGAGTGGTAAGGGTGGGCAATGGGGGTCAAGTGACTTGCCCAGGGTCACACAGCTGGGAAGTGGCTGAGGCCGGGTTTGAACCTAGGACCTCCTGTCTCTAGGCCTGACTCTCACTCCACTGAGCTACCCAGCTGCCCCCGTTAGCTACCCAGATGCCCCCTGAGCTACCCAGATGCCCCCTATATTTTCAATACATGTTTCTTTAAAAATATTTTTATTTTTACATCACCTATATCTCAAAATAAATAATTCCCCCTTTTCCTTTCTAGAAAGCCATTTCTTTTGACAGACTTAAAATAGGGGAGAAAAACAGTTCTGCAAAACTAATCAAACATGTCAATCAAGATAGTCCTCCACATCTTTAAGGAAAGTAAGGAGATACATTCTCATCCTTTTCACTGGTGGAAGGAGGGCACACAGGAAAAAATGTTCTCACAGAATTCAGTTTTCACCTCTTTTGCTGATGTTCTTTCCATTTACATTGCTATAGTCACACTAATTTCTTGGAAATTTGTTTTCCTGGTTGTGCTACTTTACACTGCATTATTTCTCTTAAGTCTTGCATACTCCTCTGTATTCATGAAAGTATTCCATTATGTTCATGAACCATAATTTGTTTAGCAATTTCCCAATTAATGGGCATCTACTATGATTCCACTTCTTTACTGCTATAAAAGTGCTATCAATATTTTAGGGTATTGAGACCATATCTTTTTATCCTGGATCTCCTTGGAGTATATGCCAAAGCAGTGAGATTTTTTAAAATCAAAATACACTTTTAATCGCTACATAGCACTTTCCTAACCTGGTCCTCTTGGTGGCTATCACCTAGGTCCTGGCAATGATGTATTAATTTCTTTCATTAACTAAAAGTAGATGATCTTCCATTAGAGACTTATAAACAGATACTATTATTTTTTCCCTCATTTTGCATAAAGCATGAAAATGAACAATTTAAAAATATTGCACTTAAGCACATTTTGACTTTTTCCCTTTAAAAAAGCACTTCGACTAAACTTTGCTTATTTTATAAGTTGAAACCAGGTGAATTCATTATGACTGCACAGCAAATCTAAAGGATGGATTTCCACAAAAGTTTAGCTATTTTATTACTATTTATTAAGTTTGGTGATCTCAGATCAGTGAAGTACTTCTTGAGGTACAAAAAACAATAGGTATTAGAGTTTATCCACATGAGAACATTCTCCCTACTCAATAAGTACCAGTGGTTGAATGGTGCAGTAAATAATGAACTGGACATGGAGTTAAATCTTGCTTCAGATTCTAATGAGTTTTGTGATCCTAGGAAAGTCATTTAATCTTTGTCTATGAGTTTTCTCAACTATAAAATGAGGATAATTAATAGCATCTATTTTCAAGGATGGCACATAGTGGGCACTGATAAATGCTTATTTCCTTTCTTCCTGTTGTCTCTAGCATTAAATAAATGCTCTTTCATCTGATTTTTAAACCAGGGCACAATCTGGGCCTTAGCTAACGAACACTCTTATGCATGACTCTCTTTCACATCCTTTATGGTACTGACAAATTGGTTTTCTTTCTGTTGCTCCCTCTCTCATCACAATATCTTTGTATAGGTGGTCCCTCATGCCCAGAACAGACTCCTCTTTATCTCTGCCTCTCAGAACCTGTATCCTTCAAACTGTGCTGAAGTGCCACTTTCTCCATGAAGTCTTTCTGGATCTCCATAATTGTTCCTTTTCCTTTCCCAAAAAATTATCTTTTATTTATTTTGTTCCTGTTCCATATATCTTATTTATGTATCTGTTGTTTCTGACAAAAGAATGTAAGTTCCTTGGAGACAAGGACTTTTTTTTTTGTATCTACAGTACTTCACAAAGAGCTTACCATGAAGCAGACATTAAATAAATGCTAATGATTTGCTAAGATTTATTTGGAAGCATTCCATCCTAAGACATTTAGCAGTTTTCAGAGGTCATTTTATACATGATTGAGTTATGTGGCACATACAATGTTGTTATGATTTATTTTGTTTCACTATAGACCAAGAACAAGTTGTGCTGTTATTCTGTTGTTTCAGCTATGTCCTACTCTTTATAACACCATTTGGCATTAAGCCTCTGGAGTAGTTTGCTGTTTCCTTTTGCAGATCATTTTACAGATGAGTAAACTGAGGCAAACAGTATTAAGTGACTTGCCCAGGGTTACACAGATACAAAGTGTCTGAAGCCAAATTTGAATTCGGGAAGATGAGTCTTCCTGACTTCCAGACCCAAAGTTCTATGTGCTGTATCATCCAGGTGCCCCTAAGAACAAGTTTAGATGATCTCAAATAGTTTTATTTACATTTGAAAGTATGCTTGGTAGTAGTGACAGACTAAAAAGTTGAATACTTAGGTATTCAAAGATGACAGATGAACTTTTCATAGCTGGTCAACTTCAGTTCGAGTATATAAAACAAAATCAAAAGACAATCTTCACTATATTAAAACAAACATTCCACCAAAGTGCATTTATCAGAATAACTTGAAAGTTTAGGAAAGTTTTGAGTGTGTAAAGTTAATAAAAAGACAGACTTAAGAATAAAGACAAATAAAGCTTTGGATTTGGAATGTGCTAACATCCTACTCATTTTTTTCACCAAAATAAGCTTCTTTTGTGGATGTAATTCTGTTTGTTACTAGTATCATCATTCCTTAAATTGCTAAGGCTTCAAATCTTAGAGGTTATCTTTGTCTTTCTCTCAGTCTGACTTTCCCCTTGCCTGCCACCATCAAATAATCAAGTTGAACTAACTCCTTTTTAGGACCCACCTACAAGTCCTTATCACCTTGCCCTTACTTGCTTATAGTCCTGAGCTCCTTTTCAGTAGACATTGTTCATTCTTTGTACTTGTATCCCCAGCTCCTATCACAGTGGAAGGACCACAACAGGCAATTATTAAATACTTGTTGATTGATTAATCTCAGAGTCTCTTCCCACTGCTGTATCCCAGGGTCCATGGTCAATCTTCATAAACACTGCTTATTAGCACCCCAGTGATGATAAAGTAAAATCCAAACTCCTCAGCTTTTCACATATTGGTTTTAATTTATCTCTATTAAAGTTATAATTTATATTACACTGTAGAGTACACTCACTCAAATTAGATACACACACACACACACAAAATATTATGTATACATCAACTTAAGTTTATGTTCTTTTTACAGGGATATAGACCTCCACTCAGATGAAGCCAAAATGAACTCATTTCTGGAATGGGCTTCACTTATTCTTGCCATTAATTTCCCCATCTCTTTCTCCTTCTTCTTACCCTTTCCAACACTATAAGCTTAATAAAGTAAGCAATCTTATATAGACTTCAAAAAAACCAGAACAACATCACACCTCGTTAAGAAAGGAATAGCTTCCAGGAATAAGGAGGTGACAGTAATTCTGAACTCTATTCTGGTATTGTGTTTAGTTCTGAGAGCAAAAGTTTTAAGGACGCTGATAATCTGGAGAGTGTTTGGAAGAGCAACCGGAAAGGAAAATGGCTTTGAGTACACACCATATAAATTCGTTAAAGAAACTGGACAGTTAGCCTAGAGAATACTCAAAGGAAATGCAATAGCTGTTTAAAATACTAAAAAGGTTATCATGGAAAAGTGGAATTAGGCTGGTTCTGTTTGGTTCCAGGAGAAGAACCACAATAACAGGCAGAAATTGCAAAGAAGAAAATTTAAGTTTGATTTCAGGAAAAACTTCATAACAATCAGAGATGCCCCAAAGTGGAATAATACAAGAGGCAGTGAGTCCCTTCTCACTGAAGGGCTTTAAGCAGAGAAAAGATCATTTTCCTTAAAGTATATTATAGAGAGAATTCCTTTTGGGAATGGGTTGTATTAGGTGGATATTAAGATCCCTTCTTACTGTAATTCTGTGAGTCTAGAAATATCATCAAACAACTGCAATAAAATTCTTTAGCAGTTTAAAAATAGACAAAAGTTTAGAAATAGAAGGATCTCAAAGAAAGCCTCACCACTTATTTCTCATCATTTATTTTTCAGTAAACTTATATTTAACTTGAACTTTTAAACTCTAATATCATTGAAGATTTCATTTCAGTGTAATAAAAAGACAGTTATGATAATCAATTGAGTCAACATGGAATAGTGAAGAGGGAGTAGAATAGGAGTGAGAAGATGAATAGGAGATGTAAAAGGAGATAAAAAGAAAGCAGGAGTAAAAGGATATGCAAATATATGTTGCTACTTGGTTTATCCCTGCTAGGATATAGTTTTTATGACAAAATTTATAGAACTAATTGACAGGAATTGGTCAATTCCTCTTTGGAGTTGTGTTATTTAAAATCACTTGGGATATTTGGAACTACATTTCCCGTGGTCCAACGGGTTTCCTGTTTTAGATTATGTCTTCAAGGTGAGGGACGGCTTTAAATATTGGGAAGTGACTTTGAACCTCCTTTTTAGCTACCTGGGCATGGGAAGATACGAAAGGAAAATGGCTGAGGCGAGGTTTGAACAGGTTTCTTACAGGCGCATGGCCGATTTATCTCTATCCGCATGGCTTTTATTAAAATACTATTCTCCCTTTTAATCTCGTCCATCCTCATTTTTAAAAACAACAGAGTTTTGATGCTGCTTCATGATCAAGGCTGTCTTAAAGGAACAATCATAATCATGACCATCACTATTACATGAAACTAAAAAATTCAGACTCTTCATTACCATGAAAACAAAACATTAATCCAGCAGCAACTATGAAGACTGAATTATTCTTTTTCCACAAAAGTTTCAGAAAGTACATTTTTTAAATTTTCTGTAGGATTTAGTAGTGTTAGTAACATTTTTACATCAATTTCTCTCACTTCCTGCCTATTTTATTTTCTTAAGACTTCAGCAATATAAGGATCAATCATTTCATAGTTGTGGGTACTTCTATTGATAACAATCCTTTTATTACTCAATAGATGGCTTTCATGTGTTGGTATGGCCAAAAAATTTCTACATTCAAGTGAGTAATGAACCTCTACAAGTTTAGCTGGGTTAGTCCTCAGACCACACACTTTTCCTGCTTGTTAAGATTTCCCAAAGCCTATGCTGCAGTGATATCGCTTGAGTAGCCCACGGTCACCTACAACACTCAAAAAGGTATTTGGAGTAGGATGTTACATTAATCTACTATGTATACTTATAACCTTTAATTCATTAATGCAATTAGGCATAAAATAATTCTGTCTATAATATTTAAATTATAAAGGGCCTTGGCCCACATACCACAATAATGGCTATTCTTCCTCCTACATCGCCAACAACTGTGATGGGTGGCTTTTCTTTTGGAATCAGCACTGATAAAAGAAAAAAAAGCAAGAATTTAAAGCAGTACTTTAGGAAAAAACAAGAAATATATTGGTTTATAAATGTTAAATTTTCCTCAAGAAATTTTTTTGCATTAAAAATGGATTTCATTTCTTATTAGAATTGTGATTTTACAGAAGGAAATAAGTAATGATAGAATCAGCACAATAAACTGATTATCAAATTCCCATTCCTTAGTACATTAGAATTTTTTGCTAAGGATATAAATTAATACATACACAAATACTCTTTTTAAATATATGATATATATATGGAGAGAGAGAGAGAGAGATATACACATATATATATTTTTTCCAACAGATTGTTATTAGTAGGATGAGGAAAAACTTTAAGCCTCCCAGAAATATAAATTTAATTATTTATTCTCTTAATTAGTTCCTAGATAAAAAATTCCAGAAATGATTTGTTCTGACACTATTATTTAAAAAATAATGTTTTAACCTTTACCTTCCAATGGGAGTTAAGTGACTTGGCCTTGGGTCACGCAGCTAGGAATTGTCTAAGGTCAGATTTGAGTTTATGACTTCCTGTCAATCTACTGAGCCACCAAGCTGACTCTATGACTATATGCTCTTAAAAGACAAAATGATTTCAAAAGCTGAATTAAGCTGTCCCCATGCCTGAAATACTTCCTCTCTCAAATTACCTAAAAGATTAACTAATCTCTTATCAAATCTCAGTTCACAAGCTGAATTCTTTAAGAAGCTGTTGCTGGTTTCCTCTAATGGTTTTTTTCTCCTATTAAACTTTTTTCTTGATATCTTCAGGGTTAGTATAATTCTTGACAGAATAAGAAACATTTTTCACATGTAAATGGCTTGTGGATTAATGATGTTTCCCCTAAGCTACTTGAGAAGGGCAGAAGCTATTTAATTTTTGTCTTTGTATAGGATAATGCCTGACTTAAATGCTTTATATCTGAAAGAATGAATGAATGATTGATATATCCTGAGTTATCTGAAGTCTCCTAAGAATTCTACCCTTGAAACTGATCAATAAGTTGTGGTACATGAATGTAATGAAATATTGTAGGGCTATAAGAAACAATGAATGATGAATACAGAAAAGAATGAATTAATGGAGAATGAATTAAGCAGAAGGGGAAAACAACATATACTATGTTATATATAATATACATAATACTACAATATTACAAATAAAATAAAAGAAAATTGAATGCTAGGAAATTGTACTAATAAAGCTTGGCATTTAAAAAAAGAAATGAGAATGTATCTCCCTCTCTTTGCAGAGTTAGGGGACCAGGTATGAAAACATATATATTATATCAGATTTGGTTGATGTGTTTCTCAATTTTGCTGAACTGTTTTTTCTTTCTCTTTTTTGTTTTAGCTCTCTGGGAGAGAAAATAGAATAGAAAGTGTAGGTGAAGGAAAAAAAAGATAATATCACTTAAGAATTCATACAGATGCTGGGAACTGCATGCAGACCATCTCCACTCCTAAAAGCTGCACGCCAGTGCTTCTTGAACCTTTCCTGGGTGCACAAACAGGAAGTCCCCCCCCACCCCACCTTGGGGCTCTATCCCCTGAAGGATCCCTGTGTGGCCCCAGCAGAGAGCCTGCAGCCAGCGGGAATGGCCTCCGGGACCCCGAGGCCCCCATCCCAGGAGTCAATGACATTCAAGGATGTGGCTGTAGACTTCACCCAGGAGGAGTGGTGTCTATTGGACCCTTCTAAGAAAGAGCTATTCCTGGAGGTCATGCTGGAGAATGTGCAGAATGTACTGTCTGTGGGGCTTCCAGTTCCTCGAGAAAATCTGATCTCCTGTTTTCAGCAAGGGAAAGCACCATGGCTACTAGAGCAAAAACAGCCAAGGATATCCTTCCCAGGGCTTCCAGTTCCTCGAGAAAATTTGATCACCTGTTTTCAACAAGGGAAAGGACCATGGCTGCTAGAGCAAAAAGGCCCAAGGAGCTCCTGCACAGAGGCTGAGACCAATTTTGAAGTGAAGGAGATGTCTACGAAGCTGAACCTTTTTGAGGGAGGATCTGGCCCCCAAAGAAGTATGAATGAGGGTCCCCATGACCTCACTTTGAGAGAAATCTGTGATTAATATTCTGTTAAAAAAACATCCAAAAAGTGACTGTGAATTTGATACTACAAAGAAATTCAGCCAATATTCAGTCCTAAATTAGTATATGAAATTGACTTTTGTCAGGATAGTAAATATAGGAAAGCATTTCCCGAAGAAGTAGGACTTGCTGAGTCACCTGAGAAACCTCCTGAAATGCCCATGTATGAAGGGAATGACCTTTGGCTGGATTTTAGACCTCTTTAGACATCCACAATATAAAAGAATTCATATAAAATTTAATAAATTTAATAATAATAGTTTGATTATAATAATTTTCTTAAAGATTCCTGCCCCTTATCCAAAAGGCTGGGGTTTTTTTCCCCCATATAATATCTAGGATGTTAGGACCTCCATTTCAGTTTTTCAGGTAGGGCTAATAGAGGTAAAAGGCAAACTATTTGAGACCGAAAAAGAAAACAAATTGGTGTGAAATCTAAATAATATCTTACAGGCTAGAAATGTTCAACAAAAGTCTTTTAAGGACAGATTTCTGTGGGGCTAAATAGAAGAGAATATTGATAGTGCAAAAAGGAAGGATAGCTTTGTATTACTCATAATATGAAGTTTTTGGACTCATCAATTCTGTTTCTTTAAACAAAATGCTTCCCATTTTGAGCCTCTCTTTCCATAGCCCCTCCAACAAGTTATCTTTGTCTTTTTTCTTTTTTGTCACTTTTGCTAATCTGAACCTCAAACCAAGTTGAGAAAATTTTAACTCGGGAGGTTATATCTTATTCAGTGTCTCAAAAGGGAGTGTCAGATAGGATTTGAACTTGGGGCCCCTGACTGCAATTTGCATTGACCAGAGTCATGTAAGTAGTAAACAACAAAGATGGAATTCAAACTCCAGAGCCTCTGATTCTAGACTTTGTCCTTTTTCTATTATATACCATGGTCTGTTTACTGAGCTGAAATGCCTGAAGGAACCACTAGGAAAAGACTAGAAGGAAGTATAAAAAAATGATTCAGACAAGCTGAATAGTGTGGGTACTATCAGATGAATTTAATACATACTTTTAAAAAGCCTTATGTAATAGAAATTCAGTTTGAAACAAAATATTCTTTGTTTTTTGTAAATTAAAATACTTGTATTTGTTGTTTTTCAAGTTCATAATAAGAGAAGGTATTTGACTAGAAAGCTTACGACAATGATGGCAAACCTTTAAGAGACTGAGTGCCCAAATTACTGCATGTGAGCCTGAGGGAGGAAGAGCTCTCATTGGGCTGCTGGGCAGAGGGACAGATCATATGAGAAATGTCCTCGGACACATGTGGAGAGGGGGAAGGGAGCAGCCCCCCCTTAACACCCATGCCATAGGTTCGTCAAAACAGGCCTAAAAGAGCTCCCTTTCAGCTTTATATATGATAATCATAACAATACTAACATTTGTATGGAATTTTTACAGTTTGCAAAGTGGTGTATGTGTGTATATATATATACACATATATATAGTCTAACTTGATGCTCACTGCAAAGTAGGTGCTATTATTATTATCATCTTCACTTTATAAATGAGGAAATTTTCGCTAAGATAGGTTAATCAACTATGGGAATACAATGCTAGTAAGTGTCTAAGGCAGGATTCAAACTAAAGTCTTCCAAAGTATAAGTCTCTCAGTGTCCTCACTATAGAATGAAGGAGTTGGACTATATGGCTGCTGAGGTTAGGCATGTCTATCTTCACATCTGTGATCCTTTGATACTAAAAGTAGGTATATGCTTAATAGCTACCTGGTTAGCTGTACATTTTGATAAAAACATTGAATTTATCCTATAATATAATTATATATGACCCTCAAAAAAAGCAGTCTCCTACTTGTACAAAAATATTAATAGCAGCTCTTTTTGTGGTGGCAAAGAATTGGAAACTAAGGGGATGTCCTTCAATTGGGGAATGACTAAATAAACTATGGTACATGTTGGAGATGGAATACTATTGTGCTATACGATACAATAAGCAGGATGATTTCAGAAAAAGCTGCAAAGATCTACATAAAGACAGAGTGTGAAATAAGGAGAACCAGGAGAATACTGTACAGAGTTAACAGAAATATTGTGGGATGATCAACTGTGAAAGATTTAGCTACACTCAGCAATAAAATTGATCCAGGACAATTTTGAAGGATTTATGAAACAGAATGCTATCCACCTCCAGAGACAGAACTGCTGGAGTAGGAATGTAAAACAAAGCATACTATTTTTCCCATTGGTTTATTTATGGTTTTATTTTGGGGTTTTAGTTTTATAGGAGTATTTTCTTATAACAATGACCAATATGGAAGTATATTTTGCATAATTATACATGTATAAACCAGATCAAATTGCATACCATCTCTGAGAGGGGGAGGAAAGAGGAGGAGGAAAACAATTTGGCTCATATAATTGTGGAAAACATGCTGAAGATTGTTTTTATGTGTAACTAGGAAAATACAATATCTCTGAATAAAGAAAAACAATACAAACCAAGAGTTGAATAACCAAAGGACGTCAAGTATTTGAAAATAAATGTAACAGGAAATCATATAAAGCTTTGAAAGCCAGAAGTGAAAGACCACCATTATGTAAAACTGTCAGATTCCCCTGAATTCATATTTGATCCCTTCCCTCTAAACTCCCTTTTTCCTCCATTACTAAAAAACCATTAAGATCAGGCTTACAGAATGAAGGAGCTAACAGAAAGGCAAGAAATGGGGTTGGAATAGGGGAGAAGAGAAAATAAAAAAGGAAAATTAAAACCTAAACAAAGCAAAGGGCACACAGGGTATTAAGAGAGTAAATAAAGGAACTGTTTTCCACAAGGAGTACTAGAAGGTTAAAGTGAAACAGTTAACAGTCAATAAACGTTTATTAAAGAAATGACTGTGCCTGGAATTATTCTAAGTATACAGAAAGGCAAAAGGATTTTGCCCTCAAGGAGTTAAGTCTAATGAGGAGAAAATACATTTTTTAAAAAAGGTAGTACAGGGGGCAGCTGGGTAGCTCAGTGGATTGAGAGTCAGGCCTAGAGACGGGAGGTCCTAGGTTCAAATCTGACCTCAGACACTTCCCAGCTGTGTGACCCTGGGCAAGTCACTTGACCCCCATTGCCTACCCTTACCACTCTTCTGCCTTGGAGCCAATACACAGTATTGACTTCAAGACGGAAGGTAAGGGTTTAAAAAAAAAAAAAAAAAAAAAAAGGTAGTACAAAAAGAAAATAAAAATAAAAAGGTAGTACAACATACATATAGAGTAGAAAGAAGGTAATTGCAGGGGTCAAAGTACCCTCAATTAGGGGAACTAGGTGAAAGGCCACTGATAGAAAGTAATATTTGAATTTAGTCCTGAAAGAATCCAGGCATTTTTAAAAATAAGGAATGAGAGAATGATTAATAACAACTGATAGCCAAAGGCATAGAGACTGTCATGTTTTAAGGAATTACAAGTAGGTCAGTGTAGCTAAAGTGTAGAATGAGTTGGGGGTATACGGTGGTCTTGCAAGTTAGATTTAAGAAGACTGGAAAGATAGGAAAGGGCCCTATTATAAAAGAATTTAAATATCATACAGATTTTATCAATCAAGGAGGAAATATGAAACCATTGGGAGTTTGAGCAGGGGAAGATGACATATACTATAAGAAAAAGAAAATCACTTTGGCAGCTGAGTGGAAATTTAATGCTATTTTATGCTAGAGAAACTATTTAGAAGACTACTGAAATAATCTAGATCAGAGTGATGAGGGCCCGAATAAGTATGGTAGCCAGTGGACAGGAGACGTACATAAGAATATAATAATAGAAACAAGAAGATTTGGAAATTAATTAAAAATGATTTCCAGCAGAAAAGTGAAGAGTCCAGAATGACACCAAGGTCTGATGACTGGAAAGACAGTGATAATTTTGACAACAATGGGAAAATTTGGAGAAAGTGAGAGAAGAAAAAATTGCAAGAAAAAATAAATTGTTTTGGACATGTTTGTGGGGCCTATGAGACAAGTATCTAAAGTGAAAGGCAATGTAGGACTGGAGATCAGTAGAGACACTAAAGCTGTATATATATACTGATATGAATATCATCTGCCTAGAGATTATAATTGAACTCACAGGACCAGATGAAGTCAGTCAACTGAAATAGTATAGAGTAAAAAGAAAAAAAGGGCTAAGGAAGATATAAGAGATGCAATGGGGAGGTTAATCAGGTAGGAAGGGAACCAGGAGAGACCAATAACATAAAAACCAAAGAGTGTATATCCAGGAGGAAAAAGAGATCCAAGTGCTGCTGAAAGTCAAGGAGGATAAAGGTTGAGAAAAGGGTATGGAGATTTAGTAAGTAAAAAAAAAAAAAAATCACTGGTAATTGTGGAAAAAGTTTTATTTCACTTTAATAATGATGCCACAAGTCAGACTGTGGAAGGGTTATAAAAAAGTAAGGAAAGAAAGCAGGAGTACCAACAGGAGATTGTTTTTACAAAAGGAGCTTAGCTGAGATAGGAAAGAGAAATATCGTATTATAGCTAGTGGACATGGTAGGATCTACTGATGGTTTTTTAAGGAGGGAAAAGCCTACATGTTTGTAGGCAAAAGCAAATAGATAAAAGATTGAAGGTTACAGAGAGTGGGGATCATAGTGGATCATCTGTTGGACAAAACAGGAGAAGATGAAATAAGGCCTTGGCAAGAAGACCTCTTCATTGGAGGAGTAAAAAGTGGGAGAAATCATCTGAACAACTGAGACGAGAAGAAGGGAAGAACCGGGAACTTAGGTGAATGTCCTTAATTTTTTTTTTTTTCACTGAAAAAATGAAGTGTGAAGTAAGGTCCTCAGCTGAGAGGATCTGGAGAAGAGGGCTTGCAGAAAAAGAGCAACTGCTACAGTGAAGAATAAGTTAGCAATAGCAAAATCAATTCTAGGTTCATTTAGCAGGTAGAAGGTGAAAAGGATGAACATTTTGAAATCACAGACATCCTGAGATGATGGCTATGGGAAGAAAAAGTTTAAACTGTTCAGTAAAGTAGCTGGGTCATCTGTTGAGAAAAAATAGTTGAACACAGATGAGGGCTTGCGTGAATAAAGTATGTAGTATGACATGGAATTGGAGATGAACTGAAGGACTGCCATGAAACAAAGTTGAAGTGTGATCAGAGAGCATTTAAATATACAGGACCAAATTAATATGTTTACATGTTTTCAATAGCTCAGAGAAAAAGATGATAGTCGACATTTAATCTATTTGGTATTCAATGTTCTCCATTCAATATCCTGACCCAATCTAAACTTCCCTCTTCATGCTTCTCAACATGAAACCTTAGGTCTTTACTTCTGTTCCTAGTGTAGACATCCTTTTTCTCTTAATCTAAATCCCAACTTATTCCTTTGAGATTCAATTCTTCCACAAGAATTGCCCCAAAAATGCCTTTCTTGAATATTTAATCACTCAAGATTTTTTTTTCCACTTAGTTTCTCTAATACAACTAGGCTAAACTACATGTCATCCAGTTAGTAACATAAATTTGGGCACTTGTGGCTGCAGGAAAGGAAGGGACCCTAGTCACAGTTCCAAGGGAGAAAAGAGTGCTTGTGGTTACTTAAAGACCAAGAGAGTAGTAAACACACCTCTCCTTACATCTGAAAGCAGAGAGGTCCCCAAAGTTAGCTCTGAAGGCAGCTGCACAAAGAACCTGAAGCTTGGAATAGCGCTCCCTTTATCACAGTTACAGGGCCCAACTTTAGCAATTTTTTAAGTTAAAAGAAAAGAAAAAAGCTGGAAAAATGAGCAAAAAATAAAAGAAACTCAAAAGAGGAAGTTATTTTGATGATAGGGAAGACTAAAACACAAACTCAGAAGACAACCAAGATAATACTCCTGTATCCAAAGTCTTCAAGAAAAATATGAATAGGTCTGAAGCCCAAAAAGAACTAGTGGAGCACAAAAAGGATTTAAAAAATCAAATAAGAGAGGTAGAAGAAAAATTGAGAAAATAAATGAGAGGGATACAGGAAAATCATGAAAAAAGGGTCAACAATTTGGTAAAGGAGGCACAAAAAATACTAAAGAAATTAATATTTTAACAAATGTTAACATGTTAACAAATAGGATAGACCAATTGGTGAAAGAGGCAAAAAATTCCACTGAAGAGAAAAACTCTTTAAAAAGCAGAATTGGCAAGGTACGGGTAGGCAATTAGGCTTAAGTGACTTATCTAGAGTCACATAGCTAGGAAGTGCCTGAGGTCAAATTAGAACTCAGCTTCTCTCAACTCCAGGTCTGACACTCTAACCATGGTGCTATCTGGTTGCTGTGAAGTTGAGTTTTAAAAACCCAAGAATGTCCTTACTCCTATCCCTATAAGTAGAATATTGTAGAATTTATATCAATGTTCTAGCATTTTTTTAAATCCTGGATTTGTTAGCTAATATGTTATTTGCCCTTTCCAATTTCGTGTTATTAGTACAGGCTATTTCCTTTTAACATGTATTGTTGTCTTCTTTTTAACTTTTTTTGAAGGTGGCTAAGTATTATAAACTTAACATTTTCCCAGCCCACAAAGTAAATGTTGTAGCATAAATTAATTAGGATGCTAATTCTCAAATGTGAAAGCTATCTTTACCAATGAGACACCTAATAAGATTTGGATGTTAATTGAATGCTGACCTACTGTGGAAAGCAATGTCATTTACTGAATAGACATAATTCACATACCTGACAATGTTAGCTCATGTCTAGTTTAATCATGAAGCAATTTTTATAACCTTAAGAAAATTAGCTAACGTCCCCATTCTTGTAAATGAGAATAAGACTGAATCAAAGTATTATCTTTGAAACTGATTTACCATTAAAAGAAAACAAATGCTAGCTAATAGCATAAAAAAAAATGTCAGTTAAGGTTATAATCACTTACTAGCCTTTTCAAGGTTATTTGTTCCAAAATTTCCAGGGTTTTTTGACTAATAATACGATTTTAGAAATCTTTAAGTCAAAACTATTGCACGTCTTCTGTCTCATAGGAGCATATCAAATATTTCAGGACTAAGACCAGTTACTTATGACTAAATATTATTGTTATTGTTTTTAAACTGAAAATTTAAATTTACAAGTTTAGAAGTTAATGTCTCATGATTTTTTTGTATTTAAGATAACATTGATTTTCAAAAGCATTTTATTCTTTTACTCAAAGGAAAAATGGGGTTATTAGTCCTTTCATATTAAATGTAAAATGGAATGATAGTGATTATAACTGCAATATTAGATTTGAACCAAAACTTGATTGTAGCATCATTCCAATAAATGCATTATTAGCATTAAAAAAAAAAAAGCACAATTGGCCAAATGGAAAAAGGGGTAAAAAAATTTCACAGAGTTCCTTAGTGTGAAGTAAATATATATAAAAAAAACTTTTCTTCTGAGCTAATTTAAGTATTCAAAAGTAGGGAATACACCTTCAACATTTTTGCATCCTTCACACAATGCTAGTAAAAGAATAAGTATTAGGCAAAGCATTTACAAGAACAAAAGGTTTTTATATAGCTTTTCCTTGAAAAAGAAAAATTACTAAGAAAAAAAGATAAGAAGGAAATCTCTCTTAACAAGCAATAAGCAAGACAAACAAGTGTCTAAACTTACTGGGAATCTCCAGACTGGGATGTATAGCAGCTATGTTTTTGACTGTAGGTGGGGAATGTCTCCCATCCACCAAATCAGACTCTGCATCCTGAGCTTCCCCATGAATCACAGCAATCCCTAATCTCAGTCGTTCAGCAAAAGATTGAGCCCTAAAAGCAAATATAAGAATAAATTTAATGTCATTCAACACTAACATATTTTCAGCTTAGAAAAATTTCATTTTCATTTATAGGAAAATGAACTAGCATTTATATAGTTTTTAAGTTTTGCAAAGAATTTGCATTTTATATTTACAACAATCATAGGAGGTAGGTACAATTATTATCCCCGTATTATAGATTAGGTTTTACTATTATCATCACCATTTCATAGATAAAAAAATGGAGGAAGTCAGAAGGTCAGTGCCTAGTCTGAGGTCAGATAACCACTGTCTTTTCTCCCCATAGAAAAATGAAAATTTAAATTATTAAAAAAAATAGTTGGAAGGAAAAGTATAAAGGATGGGATTAATGATCAGAAGGTATGAGTAAAAAAAAATTACACTTCTATTCCATCAAACACCTTTGTCAGCATAAAAGAATGTCTACTTTCTAAAAACTCTCAAGTTTTCTTGGGGGGGATAATCAATTGTTAGATTTATTAGGTTTTTTAATTCAAAGTTTTTTTTTTTAGCATTCTTTAAAAACATTTTGAGTTCCAATGAGAAGGCAAGCAGTATGATAACAATTATACATGCTAAATTATATAAAACATATTTCAATACAGAGCCTCAAGTCATGATTAAAGTAGGCAATATGCTCTCAAAGCTACTGGTGCCACGAGATTAGTTCTCAAAACATCTATAGAGAACAGCACAATTGTAGGATCTGTCCAAGTCAAAGGTGCAACAAGACAGACACAGAGGATTTTAAAATTAAAATCAAAGTTGGAGAAAATAGGACCCCTAACAACCAAACACACATTCCTCAATTCCAGAATGTCCATCAAACTTGCTTGGGAGGGATTTTTTATGCAAAAATTGTAGCACATAGTCAGAAATTGTAAGGGCAGGGTTGCAAAAGTGGAGTTTTGAGAATGTTTGGAGCAGAGATGAGTGACAGAGCAATGGTTGAGCCTGGAGCAAAGGATTGTGGGAAGGAAAGAACCCGGGGGCGAGGGGAGTGGTATTTGTTCTGGGATCGAAGAGGGGAAAGGAAGAACTCTTGGGTACCTCGAGATCTAAGAAAGGGCTCAAAAGGATTTCCTTGAGACAGTTGGACATCCCTAAGACCTGTGTTATTCCTCAATCAATCTGAGACCATCAAGGAAGAGTTCCAGGATACAACAGGGCTTGAAAGGGTCAATGACACCCCCTCATCAGGCCTTAGTCCAATCGAAAGACTCACAGGCTGTGTGCCTTACAAACAAGAGACTCCTGATATCTATATCAATCTATATTTAGTCTAGGGATAAGATATAGGGAAGGGAAGTTAATTTCTGGTCTTGCTATTTGGCTTGAAAAGGGAAGAAGGACCTTGATTGGGATTAGATTAGGGACTCCCTTATTACCACTGCCCTTCCCCTATCTCCTACAATATTAATAACAATAATAATAAAACTTTGGAAAGGAATCAGATAAAGAAATTCCTTAAAAAAGGGATACAGAGGGAACAAGAGGAGTGGGAAGGGCTGCCAGCTCAGGGCTTGGCTTTGACAGCCAAGCCCCTCTGCTGTACAGCTTGGACCTGGAAGGGTAGTCTGACTAAAAGGGGGATTCCTTAGGCTGCCAAGCCTAGGGACCTATCATCATTATCCCCAAGAAGAAACCCTTACCAGATACCATCACTTGCCCACTCTCTGTAAATACACCTTCATACAGAGAATACCTCATGCCCTCTCAGTAAGTATGAACAGGAGAGTGGCCCAGACAAGCTCAATCATTCAAGAGTCTATCATCCCACTAACATCCCAGGGACCTCTCCAAATATATCACTCTTACACTTATTAATCATGTAGCAAAAAAGTAGAAAAACTGAAAAAGTTTTAAAAATTATACTTCAAATTATTCAGTTCTCCCTGGAAACAGACAGCATTTTTCATAACAAATACTTTGGAATTGTCTTATGTAATGGTTAGAATGGGTGACTGCCAAAATTGTAATTAACCCTTAAGTCACAAGACTGTTAATGGCTAGATTTATTAATAAGAAAAAGAAAAATAAGAGAGAAATATAGAAAGCAGGTGAAGAATTTCCTAGCCTAATAATCCAACTCAGTGTCTGTCTCCAAATCTCAGTCTTGGAAAATAACCACCCTCCCTCAATTAGATTTAGAGCAACACCTATTCCTTAATACATTTTTAAAAGAACAAAAAAAAAAAAAAATAAGAATAGTCAATGCTGGAGGGATTATACGAAGACAGGTACACTATAGCTGGTGAAGTTGTAAATTAATTCAATAATTCTGGAAAACAATTTGGAATTATGCAAATAATATGACTAAAATGTCTATACTCTTAAACCAGAGATTCCATTGTTGTTTTTTACTCCGACTTATTAAGACCCCGGTTGGGGTTTCGTTGGCAAAGATACCAGAGCGGCTGCCACTTCTTTTTCTAGCTCATTTTATAGATGAGGAAACAAAGGCAAACAAAGTGAAGTGAAGCCTGCAGTCATACTGCTAATAAGTATCTGAGGCCAAATTTGAACTCAAATCTTCCTGATTCCAGGTCTAGTAGTCTATCTACTGCCCCACCTAGCTGCCCTGAGGCTGCTAGGCTTATAATCCAAAGAAGTCATTGATAGAGAATCCACATATATACCAAAATATTTAAAGGAGTACTTTTTGTGATAGCAAAGATTTGACAATAAAAGTAGTTGTCCATTGATTAGAGGATAGCTAAACAAAATTTGGTATATGTAATGCAAAGTGGCTAACAGAAACTTTTTGCTTCTGTAATTTCTAACAGTCACAAAAAGTCAGTTAGAAGTCTTAGAATCTTCAGAAAGTCAGTTAGAACTTAAAGCTATAAATAGAGGTGAAGTACCAACTGTACCTTCTGGCTTTCGCTGTGGCTTAGCCTGTTAGCTGCAGCCTTTTGGCTTGGCTTTGGCCTAATTGCTTTGGCCTTGGCCTGTGCTTATCTTGTCTTGGGGAAATTTAAACCTATCTCATTTCTCTGGACCTCTCCCTGATCTCTCCATCTACATTCCCTTCCCTTCCCCTGAATTTCCTTTGGGTCCTGGGTGGAAGGTAGGGCTTGGTGATTGAACATTGTGGGTTTTAGTTTCTATAGACAAGTAGAGTATTCTCAAATAAGTTACCCCTAGTTTTAGTGATTTAATAAGGACTTTACTTAAAAGGCAGTCAAATCTCCCGACTGGGAGAGCAGGCTCTCTCAGTCTAAACCTCTCCATGACCCATCCCCCACCATTACCCCTCTCCCTAGCAGCAGTTAGAAAATCCTGAATCTCTTTCCCTCTGACTAACCTGAGATTAATAAATCCCCTTGTTACCTAATCAAAGCCTCTGGTGAATCATTGTATTGAAAATTGAGACAAGGGCTAAAAAGGGAAGGAATTATTTTTTTTTTAATTTCTTGAGAGAACTGGGGGCATCCATCTTGGCAGGAAGTACCTACCCGAGACTTCCTCCAGCCGTCAGTTTGACTGGCAGGGAGGGGCCCTCTTGACTCCTCCCTCAAGAGACTTTAGAAACTAACAAGAGAAACCCTCCAGCCAAAACCTAAACATTTCTTACTGGCCCTAATTTCTTTCCTGTACTCTCTGCCTCAAGCCCCCAGGAATAAACCTGTTTGAGCTGCCCTCTCCTACATACCCCTTTTACTTTATCACCTATATACCTTCCCTTACCTTCATTCCTCCTCCAATCACCTTATAATCACCTAACATCCCCTTTATCCTTCCTCACACCCAAATTGCCTTCAAGACCCACTCAGATTACCTTATTTACTTCTTGATAACATATATGAATGTACCACAATTAGCACAGTTACAGAATGTTACTGGACTATTGGGGAATGTTATGACAGGAGAGAAAGCTCTACATGAAACTGATATAAAATATAGTAGAGAGAGCCAAGAAAACAATGTGAGAAATTATTTTAACAAAGGCATTAGAAAGATATATCACACATACACATATGAAAGTTGTAAAATTATGAACAAGCATGGCTTAAAGAGATGAGAAGTCATATTGCAGAGGTAAAAGCTCCATGAGTCTGTGTGACCCTGGGCAAGTCACTTGACCCCCATTGCCTACCCTTACCACTCTTCTGCCTTGGAGCCAATACACAGTATTGACTCCAAGACAGAAGGTAAGGGTTTAAAAAAAAAAAAAAAGCTCCATGAGTGTTGTACACTGCACATATTTTCACTTTTCTCTAATGTACTGATCAGTTATGCTAATTTTTAAAATGTTTTTGTCTTTGAAAAGTTACTATTTGTTGTATGAGATATGTTGTATGTCATCTGGGAGGGAGAAAGAAGATATGAGGGAAGGGGAGGAATTGTTGATATAAAAAAATTAACTTATTTATTAAAGAAATGAGAAGAAAAATAAATCAAAAGAAAAAGAATGGGGGGCAGCTGGATGGCTCAGTAGATTTAGAGCCAGGCCTAGAGACAGGAGGTCCTAGGTTCAAATCTGGCCTCAGAGGCTTCCTAGCTGTGTGACCCTGGGCAAGTCACTTAACCCACATTGCCTAACCCTGTAACAAATAAAATTAATATAGAAGGATATATAAAAGATATTAGGGTTTAAAAAAATTAAAAAAAAAAAGAAAGAAAAAGAATGGCAAACTTTAAAGAACTTAAATAAGATAATAAAATTCATTTTGAAGTAGAAAAGGCCTGTAATATCAAGGGAAATCATGAAAAGAGTAGGAATTGAAAAGTCCAGGCAAGATGGTTGAGTGGAAGGAAATCTTACAGTTGAAATCTCCTCCACAATTACTCCTCAGGAAAAAAAAAAAAAAAAAAAAAACAGAAACATTTTTTTTTTTCTTAAACCCTTACCTTCCGTCTTGGAGTCAATACTGTGTATTGGCTCCAAGGCAGAAGAGTGGTGAGGGTAGGCAATGGGGGGTCAAGTGACTTGCCCAGGGTCACACAGCTAGGAAGTGTCTGAAGCTAGATTTGAACCTAGGATCTCCCGTCTCTAGGCCTGGCTCTCAATCCACTGAGCTACCCAGCTGCCCCCAGAAACATTTTTTCCTGACCAGACCAGCACTGGGAAATATAGAAAATAATTTATGGACACTAGAGTTGGGGGTCTATCCAAATCCTTCTAGTCCAAAAGCTTAATGGGGACCTGCCCACAGTGTGGACCAAGGAAAGAAGTGATCCCAGATATAGCACAGAAGAACTTGATCTTATTCAAGGACCAAAAACATGCCACCTGAGATCTCTGTCATTCATTATCCAGTGCTAGGAGAGAGATTCCATCCACTGCATCTAAGGTAGGGAGAAGAGCGTCAAGGTCACAAAGAGGTCAAAAGCTCTAATATATGCACTGAATAAAGAAGCAAACAGGAGCTGTGTGGCTCTGACTAAGAAGTCTGGTTTCAGATCCAGCTCCTAGAATAGTCTAAAGCCAATAGTGGAATATCCAGAAGGAAAAAAAAATTATGTGCCAACTTTGAAATTTTTATTAATGTTAATACACAATAACTTTGAAGCAAATGTTCTATCGACTTAACTACAGCCTTATTTTATACTCAGAGGTCATCAATAAAGTAAAAAAATGAAAGTCTATATTTTAATGAATATGATACCAAAGTATCTCCCCTCATTTTATAGGTAAGGAAACTATAAACTAGGTGAGGTTAAATTATTTGCCCAAAGTCTCACTGGCAGTCCAAAGCAAAGTCAGAATTTGAACTCCGATCCTCTGATTTCCAATTAAGTACTGTTTTCATTATATGATGCTGTTCAGGACCTTACTGGAAGGAGATCGTACTACATAAACCTTATAGTATGAGTTACTTCTATTAGTTATAACTGAAACTCTTAGGAGTTATAAGAAGACCTATTTCAAAAGGAAAGGCTACAGAAAGAAGATGCCCTAATTATTCTCAACTATTTGTAATCTGAAGTAATTTTGTGGACACACACACAGTCACACAGAGATTTTGATATGTTCTTGTTATCTGAAACTCCCTTTTGGTACTTAGTAATTGAACATGGTTAGGAACAGAGATTAATTTGACTTATTTAATTCCCCTCCTTCATAAATGTTAGTATATGTTATATGTACAAAGTTCCAGGGCAAAAGAAGCATTTAACTACAGGAAAATTAAAAGCAATTTGGAAAAGAAATAAAAATATTAGCATTATTTTCTTTCTCTTTCCACATTGGTGGTTTTACTTTTTTTTGTTCTTGTCTACAATTAAAATCAACAATTCCACTACTAAATTAAAATATAATGCTTAAATATCTTACTAGAAATTGTATACCATTGGTCAAATAGAAAACACATATTATGTAATGCATATCAATTACAAGATCCTTTAATTATCACTGTGAAAGACATCTAGCCTCCATATAAATGCATGCACTTCAGTTTCTCATTTTCTGTCACTTTCTCCTTAAAAAAAAAAAATTATTTATTTAATTTGAGGTGTTTTCCCATGGTTACACGATTCATGTTCTTTCCCTCCCCTCCTCCCTCCCCGCTCCCATAGCCAATAAGCAATTTCACTAAGTTTTACATGTATCATTGTTCAAAACCTATTTCCATATTATTATTTGCAATAAAGTGATCGTTTAAGAGTCTATACCCCCAATCATATCCCCATCAAGCCATGTGATCAAGCAGTTGTTTTTCTTCTGTGTTTCTACTCCCACAGTTCTTTCTCTGGATGTGGATAGTGTCTCTCAGAATTGTCCTGGATCATTGCATTGCTGCTAGTAGAGAAGTCCATTATATTTGATTGTGCCATAATGTATCCATCTCTGTGTACAACATTCTCCTGGTTCTGCTCCTTTCACACTCTGCATCAATTCCTAGAGGTTGTTCCAGTTCACATGGAATTCCTCCAGTTCATTATTCCTTTCAGCACAATAATATTCCATCACTATCAGATACCACAATTTGTTCAATCATTCCCCAATCGAGGGACACTCCTCATTTTCCAATTTTTTGCCACCACAAAGAGTGAAGCTATAAATATTTCTGTACAAGTATTTTTCCTTATTATCTCTTTGGAGCACAAACCCAGCAATAGCATGGCTGGATCAAAGGGCAGGCATTCTTTTAAAGCCTTGAGCATAATTTCAAATTGCCCTCCAGAATGGCTGGACCAATTCACAACTCCATCAACAATGTACAGTGTCCCAATTTTGCCACATCCCCTCCAACATTTATCACTTTCCTTTGCTGCCATATTGGTTAGTCTACTAGATGTGAGGTGGTACCTCAATGTTGTTTTAATTTGCATTTCTCTATGACCGATTTAGAACACTTCTTCTTGTGCTTATTGATAGTTTTAATTTCTTTATCTGAAAATTGCCTATTCATATCCCTTGCTCATTTATCCATTGGGGAATGGTTTGTTTCTATCACTTTCTAATACTATAAAATAAATACTCATTATTTGCTATATTTCTACTAAGTCAAGTTATTTAAAGAAAAATATATTAAATGTTTTCAATGCCAAGGTTTAGAGTCTGCTATCTTTATCTTTAAACAGTAAGACATAGTTGTGTGAATTACTTGAGATAAACAACAATTTTGATATGCTTTATTATAGCAGTGGCCATGCTTGTGTAGCCCAACAGAGTCAAGAAGATGTGAGTTCAAATTCACTCAGACACTTACTAGTTATGTGACTTTAGACAAGTCACTCAATCTATTTACCTCTGTTTCCTCAACTATAAAATGGGGATAACGCACCTATTTCACAGGGTTGTTGTGATAATCAAATGAGAGAATATTCGTAAAGCACTTGGCATAGTACCTGGCACATGGTAGGTGCTATATAAGTACTTAATCACTTCTACTTGTGCTAGTCTGACTCCAAACACCTGACTTGACCAAATGAAACTGAATCAAGATGGCTTTCTCAGGCTTAACTAATTCTTTTTTAGTATAGTGCTAGATTCTATGTCATACGCAAGCGTTTCATTTTCACTATGTTTTTAATTCTATAGTTTTAAGAATGAAATGTTTCTAAAAAAAAATATTAAAAATTTGTAACTTTTTTAAAGAGCACATTTCAATGACTGTTTGAGATACTATAGCCACGACTAATGTGGGCAACTCAAATATTCCAAGTATTGCTGAAGTCCACAACGAACAGGAACAATTGCTGAAACATAAAAGGACCATCTGAAACAAGACACTGCCAAGAACTGAAAAACGACTGTTGCTTATGAATCTAATCTATCACTGGAAAACAAGTAAAGACACTGTAGCTCAAAGGAACATTAACAATTCCTCTAGAGCAGTGTTGGTGAACATTTTCAAGTTCGCATGTCCAAACTACAACTTCAAGCTGCCTATAATCTTCCTACATTACCCTAGAGCAGGGGTCGGCAACGTATGGCTCTTTCTGCAAGAGCCATAAAGTCCATTTTTTTTTTCAGGCACTGTTACAGGAGCGTGCACTGTGAGCACTGTATGGCTCTCACGAAATTACATTTTAAAAAATGTGGCGTTTATGGCTCTCACGGCCAAAAAGGTTGCTGACCCCTGCCCTAGAGAGTGGAGGGAGAAAGTGCTTGCTTTGAGCAGCAGGATAGAGGGGCGGGGCATGCAAAAAATGCCTTTGGGATCTGGAAAGAGGGGGGACAGAGCATCTCCCCTCTCATGTGTGGCACAGCATGTGTGCCAACTTCACAACTCTGTTACAGAGTATGACAGGCCTTTTGAGGTTGGAAGAACAGTTAGAGATTATTTTTTTAAAAGGGGAGTGTTGGGGGTTGGGGGTGAGGAGTTATTGTGGCTCAGGGGATAGAGAGTCAGACCTAGAGATGGGAAGTCCTGGATTTGAATCTGATCTCAGATACTTCCTAGCTGTATGACTCTAGGAAAGACATATAACCCTAGTTGCCTAGCCCTTGCTATTCTTCTGCCTAGGAACTATTACTTGACATTGATTCTATGACAGATAAGAGTTCATAAAAATAAAAATAACAAGGAAGGACCTTGTTCTCTGTTATGAAGGAAAAAAAATAATGAAACATTTGTCATGAACAAGGCAACACAAAGATCAGAGTATAGAACCTTAAGAAATGGTCATGTTTACTGATGAAACTTGCTTTTCCAAAAACAACTGTCAGAAGTCCAAGTCAGCCTATTAGCTCTGAATGTCTTTATCAGGCCACAAAATATTTTCATTTCCCCTATGTAGCCCCCCAAAATTTGGGGGGCAATTTTTTCCCTTCAATTGGGCTTGCAAGTCTTATACCAATTGAGGGAATGATCAATAGAGATAAAAATATTGCTATACTAAGAGCCAGAATTTCTAAAATTCACAAAAATTCCCAAATATATAGAGATCGTGCTCTATAACCAGAGACTTATCTGAGTGGCCTAGGGTGGTCACCAGATGTAAAGAACAAAACAGATTGGAATCACGGCTTGTTAGCTCAAAGTGCTCCAAGGTACAATGGAGTCACCAGTTTATTATATAGAAAGTTAAAGATCCCCTTCCCCCAAAAGCCCAAGAAAGTTTCCCACAATCACACAGAGCAGTATTTTTACTATAGTCAAAACAAAAGCCTTAGAAGCCTCCAGGTGTAGATAAAAACCTATGCTAAACTATCAACTATATGTGTTATCATTAAGTGAAGCCTGGGACATTTTGTTAGGCTGGAAAGCCCTTGAATTTCTCAGCCTTGATGGTATTAAACAATATTTTTGAGCCTCATTATTTTACTTTAATTCTGGGCAAAATGCCCCTGCTAAGGGTTCGACATTGGCTGTACCAGGCAGCTGCATACTTGGCCAAAAGGGAACTGTGTTAACCCTCCTCCTGCTGGATTACTGAGAGCCCAAAGCTTTTTCAATAAGACTATGGTGCTTTTTAAAGAAAGGTGTGAATTATGAAAGGAATCAAAAGAGGAATCTCAGATTTTTATCTTAGATATCCCATTCCAATCTCGAATCTGATAGGGAGAAAAGTCAATACACGGCTCTGACGGTCTGTATTGATCTTTTGATGGGGTCCAGATAAAAATATCTATTTGAGATTCTAATTTCTCTTAATGGCTTCCTACATAATCCCCCTTTTCTTCAAATTAAAATGATTTATTACACAGGAAAACTTTGAATAATGAAAGAAGTTATAAATTGGTTATAATCATCAGTTATAGCTGGATCTGATAGGATTTACAGATCAAATTGTTTGTTTACGTCTCTCTACACAAATAGAGATAGAATAAAATGCCATGACCTTCTACTATACCACACTTAATAAAAGTTTAATAAATTTATCTAAGACATGAAGATAAGTATGCTTCAAAGGCCTGGAAACTACTTTGAGTTAAACATTATTGAAAGCCTATAGGAAATACTAGAAAAATGAACTGTTTAAAGGTATGTTAAATATCCAATGTGATAAGTCATTTTATGATGGACTAAAGAAAATATGCCCAAATCCTGTTGATGCTAATTCAAGTAAAATAAGTAACTTCAGTAAAAGGAAGATCTACTGTACACTGAAAGTTTTTTTAAATTGTAAGTCAACAAGTATAATTATTTTACTTCATCCCAAGTAATTTGCATTCCACCATATGAGCACTATTAATACCTTCCTTAAGAGAAATGAGAAGATCCTACCTACCTCTTGGCTGAAGCTGGTGATTTGGCTACAATCACTGCATTCCTGTAATCTGGGATCTGTGGCAAATAACAGATATTGTTTACTGCCATGTCAATTACTTATTTGTTCAAGCTAATATCTCAGCAATCAATAAAAAATTAATAAAGGATGCCATCTCATTATTTAAAGCTTCACCAACTATCCTTAGGAATATAAACATTTAAAATGCATTTTGTCTTTTGAAAAATAAAGGAAATTTTTCACCTGAAAAAAAAAACCTGCATCTAAAAACAACTTTTTGAATAGCATATCTAAGTTCAAAAGTAGTAAGACAATTGGTAGATGGAATTATCTTTTAAAATATTGCTCTACTTCAGTACAGAATACTTTAAAAACCAGATATAGTAATTTCCCACTCAAGTCAAAAATCATATATCTTATGAACTTAGCTAATTTCTAGTAACTTTTTGGAATTTAAAGACACCATGAAAAGGTAGGTTCATTTTAAGTCAATCATTTGCCATGAGAGAAAACGGATCATTCTGATAATTAACAATTCTCTTACATTCTCACAGTCAAAGAATCTTATGGACAATAGGTCCCTTTCTATATTATCTAGAAATTGGGAAGCAGAAAGTCAGGAGAGAATAAGACTAAAGATCAGAAAGAAACAGAAGACTCATTTGTAAATCTACTTATAATTCCCCTTCCATGTTATTCCCCAAAGAAGCAAAATAGTCCCCCCCCCCCCAAAGGTGACTAGGAAAGACTATAAAGATGCAGGACAATTGTGAAAGGTGGGAAAGCAGAGGTGTGGAGGAGGTAAAGTAAGAGAAGAAACATTCTACCTCCAACCCTTTCATAGTCAATTTTAAGTTCTCTTTGTATCTAATACTCAGAATTTCCTAACTCTTGTTCTGGTCACAGCTGAAAAGACACAAATCTTGCACTCTACTATCAAAATAAGTTGCTTGAAGCACTAAACTAGTACAAAAAAAGCAAAAGGAATTAGATTCCTATTTAATAAGATCATAAGCATTCATCTAGTTAAAGCACAATCCTATGCTTAAGCAGGTACCAAAACTCCAGGTTCTAATCTTACATAGCACAAATTCTCAACACTCATCTAACTCCATATACAAACTCTGATAACTGCCTTAACAGAATATGAAAAAAAAGTGAATCTTAACAATATGCACATGAATAATAATTTAATTAATTTTAAGATTTCACTAAGCATGTATAGACAAAGAAAATATATAAAATGGTAGCTTTAGGGGCACCTATAGAGACAAATTAATTAGTATATAGCAGTGATGGCGAACCTTTTAGAGACTAGAGTGCTGGGCCCCGCCCATACCCCAGAGCCCTGGATGGAGGGGTGAGTGAAGTAAGGAATGTCCTCAGAAAGTATAAGAGGGGGAGGGACTCAGCCTGAGCATTCTGCTCCCCTCTAGTGCCACCTTTCCCCTCCACTCCCCCTCGCTCCTATTGGGTTGCTGGGCAGAGGATTGGGAGATGTGAAAAAAATGGTATCATCAGGAATGGTGGAGAGGGGGAGGGAAGCAGCTCTGCCCAAGTTCCTCTGCCTTTCTAGTAATGAACTAAAGGGGTGGAAGGTTGTGGGGGATGGGAGGGAAGAAGGGAGGGTGGCAGAGTGCCCACAGAGAGCACTCTGCGTGCCATCTTTGGCACCTGTAGCATAGGTTTTCCATCACTGGTAGAGTCTTTATGACAGTTAGCAATTTATATTCATATTGATTAATGTGCTTTCTTCATAGTAATTACATAACTCAAAGAGACCTCCAATAGAGCTTTTAACGGAATGGCTACTTTTAAAAGCTAAACATACGCATATATCTTTAGTATACATCAAGCAATTTATTTAACACAATTCCTTAAATATGCTGCATAAAATAAAGTTGCAAAAATATTTTAGAAATTATACTTTTACTTTGTGTATTAATCAAGAGATTCACCAATTGCAAATAACTGCAATGGATGGCTACTTAATGTATAGATAATAACCAGTGTGAAAAGATACATCTAGTGTTGTATGTGTGTATATATGTATATATAGTAAAAAGATATATACTATGTGTAAATATATAAAATGAAAAACTGTGTTATCCATATAAATATTTATCATATACGTGCGCGCGCGCACACACACACACACACACACACACACACACACACACACACACAGAGTCTTCCATAATTCCTGTATAAAGTAGGACACTGAGAATCATTAAGAATGTTGTCTTTTGATTAGAGAAACACAAAATGGCCAGTAAAAATCCATTTTGCACTTTGTCATTTGGAGTTTTTGTTAAACTAGTTAAATTCAGACTGGGTTGGTTCTGTTTCATGAAAAAAAATTTAATTTAATATATTTTTAAAAATCAAAACATTTTAATTTAAAGAATGCCAATTAAGAAAAAAAAAAAAGCTAAACAAAATAACGGAAGGAAAAGAACTAAGAGTACAGTATAATCTTACTACAATTATTTTTAATTATTATATTTCTTCTATATGGGTGTATAATAATATATAATTATGAACAAATAATACTTATACATGAATGCATAATCATAATAAAAAATTAAAGGATACTTAAGAGTATAATTGATAAGCTAATAGTGCTGACATTTAAGAACATTACTGTAAATGGTTTTCAGTTTTAATTTTAAAAGGTTCCACAAAATTGTCATTAAAAATAAAAGCATATTAGGGAATGCTTAACTGTTTTTTAAAAATTGCTTCATAAAAACATTTCTAAAACCACTTCAGTGGAATCTATTCATATGAAATCAACATTCTCATAAAACACCATTTATTATAATAAATCTGGCAAGGCTTAACACATTATAAGCCAATTTCAAATTAATATATTTTCTTTAAAAAATAAAGTTCTACAACTCAGATTTTTCAGTACATAAAACTACTTTGTTACTATTCAAAATGAAATTTTAGAGTTTTAGTGTGCTTTATGATTAGTTTATGAAAAAGTCAAATATGATTTCACCAAATAAATTTATATAAGCCAGACCTTGTTAAATGATAGCCTAACTCTACTACATAAATGGAAAGATACACCAAGACCTCATTAATCCTATATTGTTGAAAATAAAGTGTTCCACTTAAGAATCAGTTACCTTGAAAAAAAAGTATCCTTTTACATGTTGAACTATGCTGAAAACTAGTAACTTTTAATGAAATTCTTACTAAAATTCATTATACAATTTCCTACCTTAAAGAACATATGCCAAATGTAATATCATCTTTTTGATGACTCAGGGTCATCCTGAACTGGATACTCTAATTCCTATGTTAAGTAGCTGCGGACTCCTCCCCTTTGATTCCATTGTCCTTAATCTGTATGTCAGCTTCTGAACAGCTCCAAATCCTCTCCTTTCTATTCTACTAAAACCAAGAAAAAAGTGAATGAAAAAGTAGGGCACTATTCTCTAATTGGGCTTTCTGACATCTACAATCCCTGATTAAGCCTTTACATTTAATGTCCAGTCTTGCTGAAATATTTTAGGGACATCTTAAGGAAGAGGATGTAATTACTATGTTATGGAAAATGCCAGAACAAATTGCTTATTTATTTTAAAAAATTAAATATTTCCATTAAAAAAAATCAACTAAGGTTTTGCTTTATTTTCATAAGATATAAATATATGTGGTCCCTATAAAAGGGGAATTTATAATTTCAGGCAAATACTACAGAAGACTAACTTCTAGAAAAAAATTTTAAGTAACAAATTTTTATCTTTTCCAGATTACATATCTATATATATAAAGATTTGCTTTCTGACATTTTGCAATCTATGCTTTCTCTCTTCCACCCTTCCTCTTCCCCAAGAAGGCAGGCAATATCATATAGGATGTACCTATATTATAATACAATACATATTTCTGTGTTCATGTTGTGAAAGATACACATTGTCTACTCTAAAGTTTATGGAGGAATTAAAGTAAAGAATGGTATGTTTCAATATGCATTTGGAATTTGTTTTTTCTATGGAGTTAGAAATTCTTTTTTTTGTCACAAGTCTCTTGGCTGATCGTCATATATTAATGTCCCTGTGGACAACATTCTCCTTGTTCTACTCACTTCACTGTGAATTACTTAATGAAAGTATTTCCAGGTTTTTTGTCATCATCTTGTTTGTCATTTCTATAGCACAATAGTATTCCATTATAGGCATATACACAACTTGTTCAGCTATTTCCAAATTGATGTATTTCCCTTCTGGGTAAGTGGAAATTTTGCATCCTTTAGACTTCATCTTCCAGAATTATTCCCTCACCTCAAAATTCCCTTTTCTTTTCTGTTTACATGCATCTTTTATGTGACTATAAGTATTGGGTAATGCCTCTCTCAGAGTCTCTTCCATGTGAGTTACTTGGGTGAGGGCTCTCCCTGTTTCTCTAGTCTTTTTAGTTTCCTTTGCTTCAAGTTAAATATTAATAATATCATACTTAGTTACTGACTATTAATTTTTTAAATCTACACTTCAGTTTCCAATTCTTTGCCACCTCAAAAAGAGCTGCTATAAATTTTTTTGTACAGGTAGGTTCTTTCCCCCTCTCCCTAATCTCTTTAATCTTCTTAGCAGTAGTATTTCTGAGTGTAATAGACAATAATGTAATGGATAATATGATGATGGTGGTAAAAGTGAGTTGCCAGCGCCCTGGGAGCCAGTAACTAAACTAGCAGGAGATTTGGGAGTTAGTTGATAACAGAGATGAACAACCTCAGCTGAGGTGCCCAGTGAATCTCCACTGCCAGCTGTAGGTTCCTTTAAGGTGTTGAGTGGATGGCCCCTCCCTGCTGAAGTAATTGCCTTCCTATTGGGTGAGAGCATAACCCAGCAGGAAATGGGACTCTACTTCCTGGCTACAATGGAGGCTTAGCTTCCACTTCACAGTAACCTCAATTCCTCAATATTCCTTCCTCTCCTTAGCCCCCTTAGCCTTGGTGAAGTTGAAGGAATCACAGGGACTCACAGATTTAGACCAAGGAATTTATTTAAACTGGAAGGGGAAAAACTAAGGTAAGAGGGTTTAAGGTCTTGTTAAGCTATTGCTAGGGGCAACTGGCAAGTGTTGGCAATGGACCTAGAAGGTCAGGTCAGCCAGAGATAACTTGACACTACCCTAATGTTATTGATCTACCAGCTAAACAGATGACGTTGTTGAGTTGTTCTAGGGATGTCTCTAACCACTAGGCTACTCTAACCTAATTCCTGCCCACGTTCCACAACCCACCTCCCTTCAATCCCTCCCGGGGTTCTCAAGGGGAAGTCAGGGGTAGCTGGGTGTCTGGGAGAGGTCAAGGATATCAGAACCCCAAGGTTGGGTTTGCAGGGCCTTAAATAGTCACAGACCAACTGTCAGTTGACACGTGGGTGGCACCTGCCAGGCCAGAGTTCCATTCTGCTAACTGACAGGATTGTCTAGGGTAATACTGCAAATGCAAGAAATCTTGCATTACATGAGCCAGAGTATATACAGTTTTATGGTCCTTTGGCTATGGTTCCAGATTGCTTCCCAGAATTATTGTATTAGTCTGAAGTTCCACCAGCAATGGGTTAGTATCTCAATTTTCCCATGTCTCCACTAACATTTATCATTTTTCTTCTTTGTCATGTTAGCCAGTCTAATGGCTATGAGGTTGTACAATTTGTATTTCTCAATTTGGAGCATTTTTTCATATGATTAAATATAGTTTTAATTTCTTCAACAAAGAATTACTTGTTCATTTTGTTTGATCATCTATAATTTGAGAAATACTTTGTAATCTTTGAGAAATGAAGTCCCTGTCAGAGAGACCTGCTATAAAGGTTTTCCCCCCAGTTTGTTATAAGATAGACTTTTATACCTGAATGTGGATGTCATTCCCACTTTGTGCCAATTCTGATGAGAGTAGGGTTAAGCACTGCCTCTCCTTAGGACCTTCATATATTGATTCTTATATATCTTTTCATGTGAGAAAATCAACTCCAACTTTTTTGCCTTTTCTCTTTTCCCAGTTTATTCCTCTTTTCTTATCCCCTGACTTTTAAAAATATGATCCTGTCATATTCAACTTACTCTCTACTGTCTCTACATATGTTCCTATAGATTGTCCTGACAGTGACAAAGTTCTTAAGTATATTCAGTACCTTAAGTATTCTAAGTACTTTAGGTATCTTACATTCATCAAATATCATACTAAGCATCTTAAGTTATCATCTTACTGGTAATGTAATCAATTTAAACTCAATGTTTTTCATGATTATTTCAAGTATATTAAGTATTTTAAACATCTCTTGTACTATAGAAATCTTAAGTATTCTAGTTACCACCTTCCCATGCAGAGATTTGATTAGTTTAACTCCACTGATTCCCTCCAGTTTTTTTCTGTTTACCTTTTTATGCTTCTTCTGAATGTTAAATTTGAGCACTGAATTTTCTTTTCAGCTCTGATTCTTTTGCCAGGAATGCCTAAAATTTCTCTATTTCATTAAATATCCATTTCTTCCCCTGGGGTATTATGCCCAATTTTGCTGGGTAGGTGATTTTTGGTTGCAATCAATCCTTTGCTTTATGGAATATCATATTCCATACCTTCTGATCCTTTAATGTAGAACCTGTCAGGTCCTGTGCAATCCTGATTGTGGTGCCACAATATCTAAACTGTTTTTCCTAGCTGCTTGTAATATTTTCTCCATCTTGGGAATTCTGGAATTTGACTATAACAGTACAGTCGTCCCTTGCTACATTGTGGTTCACTTATTGTGGCTTCGCTGTCTCATGGGTTTAAAAAAAAAATCTAATTCTGCATCATGGAGTTTTTGCTATATCACAGAATTTTGCAGATGAATACCACAATGGAAATGCAGTTCACCACTACCGCTTGCACAAGTTTGCCAACATGAGATTATACATGGCACACTATTGGCTGATGGAATGAAAAGTAACCAGTCACAGCACTGTGTTCTATATCCTGGGAGCTGAATGGCTCAGTGTTTGTAACAGTGTGGAAAAGGTTTATATATAAACCCTGCGAATGGGCAGGGTTTAGAAAGCCTTAAAATATATTAAAAAAAATAAAATAAATATAACGCCACTACTTTGCAGACTTTCACCTATCACAGGGGTCTCTAGAACGTAATTCCTGCTATAGGTGAGGGATCACTGTACTGGGATTTTTAAATCTGGGATTTCTTTAGGAAGGTGATTGGTGGATTCTTTCAATGTTTATTTCTTATTTTTTCTATTCTTCTATTTTATAATATTTTATTATTTCTAGATTTCAAATTGTTTCTATTTATCTTCTGAATTTGTTTTATTGTTTCCTGCTTTTGAAGTCATTAGTTTTCATTTGCTGAATTCTAATTTTTAGGGAGTCATTTTCTTCTGTGAGCCTTTATACTTCCTTTTTTAGGAAGTTATTTTCCTTTTTAAGGTATTATATTATTTTTTTAGAGAACTGTTTTCTTCACTAAGTTTTTTTGTTCTAAGTTATTGATTTTTTTCCTCATTTTATTTTCTAATTTTTCTTTTAATTTTCCTATTTTTTTCTATTCTTTTTTGGAGCTCTTCCAGAGGTGTATTTTGGGTTTGATAACCATTCACATTTTCCTCTGAGGCTATTTTTTCATTTTTGTGCTGCTCAACTCGTCTGAGCTTGTATTTTGGTCACCTTTCTTCTTGAGATATTTCTCAGGCTTTTTCTTTGGTCTTTTGATGATTTGGGGATTATTTTCTCCCTTGATTTTGTCTATATGCTGATACTTAGCTCTCTGTTCATGGGGTAGAGGAACTGTCCCATGCTTACTGTGCCTGGGTTCAGATCAGCTGTCTCAGTCTCTGAGACCTCTGCAGAGGCCGTTTGCAGCTCTTCAGCTTAGGTAGTTTGAGTTGGGTTCTGCCTCTTCCTGCCAAGGCCTTGATGGGCCATTTTCCTCTCATTCCTACTTGTTTTCTATTCTGTTGGTTTCTCCTATTACCCTGCTGAGGTTGGATGGAGTTGGCTGTGCTCTTTCTCCTGCCATTTGTGTTGAACATCTGAGTTCCACCAAGGCTTGTCCAGCACTCTCTCTTCATACCCTAGTGAGATGAGTCCTTGCCATCTCCCGACTTTGTTCTGGGCTGGAGCACTGCTTTACCCCTTCTGGTGGCTCTGCTGCTCTGGTATTTGTTCTTTTGTGGTTATTTGAAGGGTGGTTGGCAAGCTTCAAATATTTCTTATTTTAGCATCTTGGATCTCAGCATTCCCCAAACCAGTTGCTGGGTGTCCACGGGCTCTGAAGCCACAGCAATTATGTTTTATTTTTCAATTGCAGAGAAGTAGAATTTGAGACACACGATGTGTTTTGTTTTGGAAATCCTAGATTTGATGTGTTACTAAGTTAGGAGATGGAGAGAGGACAGGACAGAATAGAACAAGACAGGACAAGAGAGGTAACTTTTAAAAGTTTTAAGGGATCTCTTTAAATTGTAGCTGGGTGAGTGGAGTTCAACAAAAGGTCTATCTATACCCTCACTATACTTGCCTTTTTCTTTTCTCTATGCCCTATCTTTTGTCTATTTCTAATAACAGCCTGATGAGAAATCATGGAAAAGGAAGGGAAATTAGACAATCTGAATACTGAATAAAATCTGGTTTACAATCATCTGTAACCAAAGATAATATCACTTAAAATGTGCATCATATGCAAATACATTCTATGCCCCCATTTCATACACATGGGCATATATATACATATATATGTATGTATATTATATAAGCCTCAGAAAAATTTGTAACTGCTGTTTAAAATTAGTTTTAACCTGCTTTATCTTTTTTCTCTCTTCCTCTTTTTCCTTAAAAAAGTTTTTGTTCTTTAGGATGTCTCTTTGTAAAGGGGGAAGGTGAGAGGGCCATAAGAAAATCTAAGTGAAAAGTAAATCTAAGTAAATCCAAGTAAAAAACAAAAAAATATGCAATAAAAAAGAATACTGGATTTAATTACCTCAATTATGGAAGGGAGATGACTGATTGTTAAATAAATAAGAGATCATTAAGAACAAAACAGATGGTTTAAAAAAACCAATAGGATTAAGACAAAGATAAAAAATAGGAAAATATTTATGGCATTTTTGAAAGATTCAAAACATGGCATTTAATTGTTAAAAAAATAAAACAAAGAATCTTAAATGATAAATGATCCAGGTAATGTGAGGAATGTATTCCAAAAGAGGAAATAAACTGTCAATAATCACTTGAAAAAATGCTTAACCTTAAAACAGTGTTGAGGTACTATTAAACGCCCAACAAACTGCAAAAACAAAAGCAATTGTAGGCAGGTCTGTGGAACAAAGAGTAGAATCTTTTGAAAATTGATTTCAAAGATCATTCTACAAAAATGACAAAAAATAATCTTACCCTCTTCTCCTATATTCACTGGAAATATATACTGAGGGGGTTTACAAAAAAAAAGATACCTGTGATGTAAGTGAGGTGATACCAGAGCATTCTTTTAATTTGTTTCTCTATTATTCATGAGTTTGAGCAAAGATTTTTTGGGGCCAATTTATCTGTCATTACAAAAAACTGGATATAATCTAAATGCCCAGATTGGTTAAATAAGCTGTAATATGTTGACAGGAAGGAAATATTATGATATAAGTAAAAAAATTTAAGGAATACAAAGAAATTTAGAATATCTTAGTGAAACAATGAAAATTCAAAATCCCCCAAAAGACAAAAGTAGCTTTAACTACAGCCCACATGAAGATAAAAGTGGGAACAAAGAAAACTAGTTAAAGAGATTTAGAGAGAATGTGTAAAAAGTTACCACATTCTATTCATTAAAATAATTTACATGTAAATGGTTGCAAAGCAAGTATAATTAGTGGAATGGATATATCTAATAGTTTATAATAAATTATTTTAAAAGAAAAATATTGCTAAGCATGAGCTACCAATATTAATCTTCTTTTTTAAAAAAAAATGTAAGATGTACTTCCAGTTTTAAAAATGTTGATACATGAAAACTTGAAATATACAAAACATGAAAATATATATTATAATGAAAAATAAAATAATTATTGAAACTCAAATTATTTCTTTAATTATGAAGTTTCTCCAGGGCTTTATGGTATAGACCTGTAACTTTAAGGCCTTAAATGTAAGAGTGTGTGTGTGTGTGTGTGTGTGTGTGTGTGTGTGTGTGTGTGTATGGTATATAATTCACAATTAAATCTTCAAATTGTTTTTTAGCATCACCCTAATTTATAACTCTTTGAAATAGGAATTTGTGGCCCATAGCATCAAAGAGAAATTTAATTTAAGCTCTGGTGAAATCTTGGCAAAGCAACACAAACAGGAGACCTTTAATCCAGAAAATAAGTTTGTACAACAGCCATAAATCTATATAATAGCAGAAAGAAAAAACTGAAAATGGGATTTGGAAAGGTTATTGTTCCATTAATGAGTAAGCCCTCTCTACCCAATTTCTTCTGGTTCATAGGACAAATACCAAGAAGTATGATTATTTACATTTACCAAAACACAACTCAACTTTAAATACTTAGTGAAAATATCCAGAAGGTCACGAGATGGAGATATTATTATATGAAATTGTGAGAGGAAATGTGTCAGGAGATTTTGTGGTTAAGTCCTGACTTAACCATTTTTACTAGCAACATTTACTAGCAACTAAACCTGGGCAAAATAAGTTATCCTTTCTGAGCCTCAGATTTCTCATCTATCAATGTTTATTTTATAAATATTTTATAAACCTGGGAAAATAACTGTACTAATTCACAGGATGGCTGTGAGGAAAATATTATGTAAACTTTAAAGCACAATATAAATGTAAATTAATGTTGCATGTGTAAGTGGATCTTGATATTTGTCTCTGCTTTTTCACATTTCTTTCCACCTCTGTCTTCATCTTTATGTTTTCATTATATGTCCATCTCTCTCCCTGTATCCTTTTTGTATCCTTCTTTTCCTCTCTGCTAGCTGGCAATAATAAAGAAAAAGAATGTTTCTATTATTTCTTGTATTAATTGGATTTTCTTCCATATTAATGTTTAAAGAGATATTTTTCTTTGATTATATTTTAAAAACTAAATTATTACTCATTTATGAGGACCTACAATAATTTTTCTCTATAGGTTACTAACATTCAAGAGGAAAAAGATTTCCTAATTCTGAGAGTTAAATGACTTTACTTGTAATCAGAAATGTGTGAAAGATTGTGGTCTTATATGTGTACTCTAAAAATTTCAACCAGAAATAAAAGTAAAAAAATATGATGAACAAAGAATAAAACAAAAAGTAAAATGTATAAAATCTATGATGCTATTTTCAAAAATCAGGTCCAAAAAGCCAATTTTAATTAAAAACTTTTGAACAGAACTCCAAAATAAAATGTTTTGTTTCTAATAGCCCACAGAAGATAAAAATTACCTTTAAACTTTAAAGATATTTTTCTAAAAGATTAATCAAAAAGTTTATGTTAACTCACCTCTTCTTGAATATACTGTAATAAGAATGGGGAAGCTCTCAGATTATCAACAGGAATATTGAAGAAGCCTTGTATTTCTTTCTGATGTAAATCCATGGTGATAAGGTGGGTCAAACCTTTGAAAATAAAGCAGATATAGGCCCACAAATAGACCACTTAATAGTACTCTAGCATTGAGAAGGATTCAGTAGTTTCTTCTTTCAGATTTTATGACAGCTATTTCTCCTAAAAAAAAATCTTTAAAATATCCAAGACAATATTTAGGAAAATAAATAATCATTATCAGCAAATTCTTTGCTTCATAATTTTTATAATAAGCTAAATAAAAGCTATTTCAAAGGTTAATTCTGAAATAAAAATAAATTACTAACCATTATTAAAGACCTTATCCTAGGTGCAGTCTTAAAGAATGTATTCTTTAACCATTGAAGAGAGAATGAATTAAAAATTAAATATGAAATAGGGAGCAGGCATGCCTGGTTTTTTGGATACTTTCCAGGAGAACCAATGTTGGCATTAGAAAGTGGGGCTGCAATCACACTTTAAGCACAGAAGTTACAAGACAAGTGTGAAAGGAGTACAGAGGCAGAAGGCATATGGATGGGAGGAGGGAATGGTGAAGGGAGGTAGGAAGCATGGGGAACAAAATAGGGAGGGAGAGAGGCACAGACAATCACTAACAAAACCATGGATTAGATAGAACTGGAAGCACTAGGCAGGCCGGATCTGATGAATATGGAAGTGCTTAGGGGGTAAAGGGGGTGCTGAGGTATCATTTTTGTAGAGTTTTTGAGGAAAGATTAAATTTTATCTGTGCCACTTTAGGGTTACATTGTTAATATATCCAAATAATCTCAAAAGTTTTCAGTGAAACTTCAAAGTGAACATGTACTTCATTTCAAAATTATCAACATCTTTTGGTATTCTGCTGGTTTAGAACTTGTCTGAGATTTATGTATCATATAATCCAAAAAACTTCAACCACAGTGTCTAAATATTTTCCGCTAATTCAGCACATACTACTAAGATGTGAATTTGGGTTCATATAGGATACGATTTATAAATTTTGCTCCTTTGGACATTTTGTATGTGGCTTTCAGGTTCTCCTTTGCAATCTTATTTCCTGCTATTGTCCGGTTATATTAGTTAATTTTAAACCTACTATATTGACTAGAAGTCAGAAGAACCAGAAGATACAATTTTAACAGAAAGTACTAAAGTAAAATGATGGGAGATTGAAATTCAAATGCGGAGATGGCATCATTAGATGTTGGTCATGATATATGAAAAGAATTATCTTTGTAGAATGATAGATTAGAGACAACACAACTCTCTCAACATTCCCATCTAAATAACTTTAAAATAAAATCACAAATCACAATTTTGGCGAGGCAGAGCCAAGGACTAGGTGAGACATTTTTCCATTCTAAGAAAAGTGAGGCTGGCAGGTGAAGTTTGTGTGTGACCTTTGGGATGAATGCCTGTCCAGAGCCCACACATGCAGTGGCAGCATCAGAAGTAGCTTCAGGAGCTCTCAGTCTACAGATAATTAGGGGGGTGGGGTTGGACAACTTGTGAGAAAGGGATAATAGGGGACTCTGCTAGTGCTGGATAGAGCTTGAACTAATTGGCAACTCTACTGCCCATATGAAGTTTTGGGTCATAGTTCTAGAACAGAGAGGAGTTGTGGGAGGTCAGTCACAAAGGATCAGGGACCATGGTCAATTTTAAGCCAGAGAACCTAGGACCTGTGGCCACCAGAGAGCAGAAAACCTGGTCACCGTTCCAGGAAACATGGCCTCTTCTGGGTAAATAACAGAGGACACATTTAAGTCAGCCATGACCATACCTCTCCCCACATCATACCACCTTGGAAACACCAAAGCTTGCAGACTCTTAGAACTAGGTCGAAGAACACAAAATAGCCTAAAACTTGGCATGGTGCCTCCCTAACACAAGGTGAGCAGAGCCCAACTTTAACATAAAGTAAAGAGATAGGCTAGAAAAATAAGTAAACAAAAAAAAAATAATTTGACCATAAAAAGATACCAGGATGACTAGAAAGACAAAGACAAACTGAGAAGAAAAACAGTTACAAACAAAGCCTCAAAGACAAATTCTAATTGGACCAATGACCAACGAGAACTTCTAAGTTAAGGAGGTAAAAGAGTAGTAGAGGAAAAAGTGGGAAAAGAAATTAAAGAGCTCAGACACTTTCTACCCATAGTACCCTGGGCAAATCATTTAATCCCAGTTACCTAACCTTATTACTTTTCTGCCTTGGAACCAATAATTAGTATGAATTCTAAGGCAAAAGGTAAGGATTTTAAAAAGAATGAAAACAATGCAGAAAAATCATGAAAAGAGAATTAACAGTTGGGCAAAAGAGGCACAAAAAATCTCACTGAAGAAAAAAATTCCTTAAAAATTAAAATTGAGCAAGTAGAAGCTAATGACTCCACGAGACATCAAGAAACTATAAGACAAAGTCAAAACAATGGGAAAAAAGGGAAAATATGAATAATCTCATCAGAAAAACTTACCTAGAAAAACAGATCAAGGAGAGAGAATTTAAGAATGATTAGATACCTGAAAGCCATGATGAAAGAAAGAGCCTTAGACATCATATTTTAAGAAATTATCAAGGAAAACTGCCCTTATATCTTAGATGTAGAGGGGAAAAATAGAAAAATGAAAGAATCTACTAATCACCTCCTGAAAGAGATCCCCAAATGAAACCTCTCAAGATTATTATGGCCAGGGGGCAGCTGGGTAGCTCAGTGGACTGAGAGCCAGGCCTAGAGATGGGAGGTCCTAGGTTCAAATATGGCCTCGGACACTTCCCAGCTATGTGTTGTCACTTGATCCCCATTGCCTAGCCCTTACCACTCTTCTGCCTTTGAGCCAATACACAGTATTGACTCCAAGAGGGAAAGTAAGGGGTAAAAAAAAAAAAAAGATTATTATGGCCAAATTCCAGAGCTCCCAAGTCAAAGAAAAAATATTTTAAGCTGTCAGAAATAAATAACGTAAATGGGGTGTAGAGAGGTGGGGCAGGTAGGTGGCTCCATGGATTGAGAGCCAGGCATAGAGATGGGATGTACTGGGTTAAAATCTGACCTAAGATACTACCTAGTTGTGTGACCCTGTGTAAGTCACTTAACCCCCACTGCCTATCCTTTACTACTTCTCTGCCTTGGAAACAATACTCAGTATTGATTCTAAGATAGAAGGTAAGGGTTTAAAAAAAAAAGAAAACAATGCAAATATTGTAAAACCATAGTGAGGGTCACATAAGACTTAGCAGATTTCATGTAAAAGGAGGGATGGCTTGAAATATGATATTTCAGAAGGCAAAGGAGCAGGATTACAACCAAGAAAATCCTGACAAGAAAAACTGAGTTTGAACAGTTCAGGGAAAAAGATAAATTTAATTAAACAGAAGTCTTTCAAGCATTGCTGATGAAAAGGCAGATGAAGAGAAAATTTGACAAAAAAACAAAAACCCATAAAAAGATAAACATTAAAGAGTAATCATAAGGCTTTAAATAGTTAAACTTTATAGTCCTAAAAAGGAAGATGATATGTGTAACTCCTAAGAAGGTTCTCATTATTAGAGTAGTGAAAAGGAATTTGCATAGATAGTATGTCAATTTTGTTGGAACAATCTCCAAAAAAAAGTGAAGGGTAAGAAAGAGAGATGTAATGGAAGAGGAAAGGGAAAGGTAGAATAGGTAAAATTTTTCTCAATTTATAAAAGAAGCACCCAAGGAACTTTTACAATGGAGGGGAAAATGGTGGGATGGTAATGGGCAATGCTTGAACTTTACTCTCATTGGTAGTGATTCAAAGAAAGGAGAATATATATTCACATTCAGTTGTGTATAGAAATGTAGCTTAACCAACAGGGAAATAAGAGTGGAAGGGTTAAGAGAAGGGCAAAAGTCAGACATGACAAAAGGGAAGATAGATTAAGACAGGCAAAATAGATTTAAGGGCATAAAGATAAAGAGAGAGAAAAGAAGAAACAGAAGAAAAGGGATGAAGAGAAAAACAGTCCAGTGTAAGAGAAACTGAGTAAAACTATATAAAATGAGGGACTGCAACGTGGCTCAGTGAAATGAATGACTGGCTAAGAGAAAGGCTGAGAGATGAGAAGTCCTGGGTTCAAATCTGGCTTCACATACTTCCTAGCAGTGTGAACCTGGGCAAGTTCCTGAACCCCCATTGCCTAGCCCTTATTGCTCTTCTTCCTTAGAACCAATACACAGCATTGATTCTAAGATGGAATTTTTTTTTTAAATAACCTTTACCTTCCGTCTTGGAGTCAATACTGTGCATTGGCTCCAAGGCAGAAGAGTGGTAAGGGTAGGCAAGGGGGGTCAAATGACTTGCCCAGGGTCACACAGCTAGACAGTGTCTGAGGCCAGACTTAAACCTAGGACCTCCCATCTCTAGGCCTGGCTCTCAATCCACTGAGCTACCCAGCTGCCCTCTAGAATTTTTTTTTAACTATACAACAAGAAGGTGCAAAATTTTTTTCTTTCTACTCTTTGATCTTTCCTGTACTCCCACAAAGATGCTCATTGAACACAATGATTTGAAGGGGAAAGGTGGAAGTCAAATTATCTATTTTATTATTGAACAGTTTCTATAAATGAGAAACATAGGAAGAGGTGAAATAAATTCAAACTATTGAATTACATGTTATGCCACCCATTAGTCTGGCTAACCAAGACTTTATATGAATTGATTTCAAGGCCTAGCAAAATCTGAAGGAGTGAAGGAATGGGAGGGAAGGAAAGAATTTGGAACTCAAAATTTTAAAAGAATGCAAAAAATAAGTATTTTCTTCCCTTTGTTTTTCATGGAAATGCTAATTGGATGAAAGACTAATAAAAGTGGTCAGCAAAGTTGAGAATTCTTTGTTATATAATATTTTATTCACTTCTTTGAAAAGAAAACCTTTAATTATTAATACTTTGAAAGGTTTGTTAACATAACTAATTATCTTTGGTCCTATTTCTATAAAGTCTATATAAAAATCTGATAACTAGAAAATAAAAACAACAACAAAAACAACCCTAGAAAAATGTTAAACATTCATTGGTCTTACCAGCTTTGCACATCATTGAAGCCAATAACTTAGAAACAATGGAGCCCCTTTTCCTCATCTTGCATTGTTTGCTGTATGGAAAGTAGGGAATCACTCCAATAATGCTTTTGGCACAGGAGGTTTTACAAGCATACACCATGATCAAGAGTTCCATGACTGTGGTATTTACATCCCTGAAATAAAAGATTTCCTAGTTTTACATTTCTAGTTTTACTCAATAGCATTCAATAAAACATCTATTAATATTGTATGGTTACAGAGTACCAAAAAATAGCACTTACTCTTCTGGGACTTAAATTCCAACAAACAAAAAAGAAACAAAGACTGGAAAGCAGTCTGTAGAAAGTAAGCTCAGGCCAACAATTTATACCATATTCTACAATATGTCCTAAATGGATATATGACCTTAATATTAAAGACCATACTATGAAAAAATTAGAAGAGAAACAAACATATACATCTCATGGCTCTGAGCAAAATATGCATTCTTGTTATTTATTCATTTATTTTTATTTTGAGTTCCAAATTCTCTCTTTTCTGCTAGCCTCTCCCACACCCATTGAGAAGGAAAGATATTATGATATCTATTACATATATATATATATATATATATACACACATATATATGTATGAAGTCACACAAAACATTTCTGTATTTGTCATAGTTCAGGAGGAAAAAAGGAAGAAAAATAAAACATGCTTCAATCTGGACTGAGAATATCAGTTCTCTATTTGGAGTAAAAAGCATTTTACACTGTTAAGTCCTTTGGAGGTGTGGTGGGTTATTGTATTGATAAGAATAACTAAATTTTTTATAGTTGATCTTTTCAATATTGCTATTATTGTGTAGGTTGTTCTGTTGGTTCTGTTCACTGCACTTTGTATTAGTTTATATGTCTTCTCAGGTTTTTCTGAAACCATTACCTTTATTATTTCTTATAGAACAATAGTAGTCCATAACATTCATACACCATAACTTGTTCAGTTATTACCCAACTGATGGTCATCCCCTCATTTTCCAACTCTTTGCCACACAAAAAGAGCTGTTACAAATATTTTTGCCAATTTTGGTCCTTTTCTTTTTCCCTTGGCTTCTTTGGGAATAAAGACCAGTAGCAGTATTGGTGGGTCAAAAGGTATACAATTTTTTTAGTCCTTTGGACATTGTTCCAAATTGTTCTCCAAAATAAAGAACTGGACAACAGTTCCAAATCGTTCTCCAAAATAAACAACAGAAGAAAAAAAAGGAAGAAGCAATTTAAAAAGATAAAAATAGACAAAATTAGTGTACCTAGGATAATAAGGATGTAGTCAAATCGGGGGAAAAAATCTGTATCAAATTTCTCTGATAAGGGTTGGGTATCCAAGTTATATAAACAATTAATAAATATATATAAGACATAGCGATTCCCCAACAGAATATGTTGACAATGAATAAATATATTAGCCATTCTCCAATAGAAGCATGGTCAAAAAAAGAACTACAAAGTATTAATCCATGAAAGAATATTCCAAAACACTATTAATAGAAACAAAAATCAAAATAACCCTAGCACTGCACCTCCACATACCATGTACCTTGGCAAAGATGACAAAAGACTGCATAGCTAATGTTGGAAGAGGTTGTAACACACTGATGTATTGATGATAGAGCTGTCAATCAGTATAACCATTTGGTAAAACAATAGGAATTATGCAAATAAAGTGACTAGAATGTCTATAACTTTTGACCCAGAAAATGGGTTCATAAACCCAAGGAGGTCATAAGAAAGTCTCCATATACACCCCAAAATGTTTATAGCAGCACTTTTTGGACTGGAAAGAATTGAAAACAAAGTAGATGCCCAATGAATGGAGAATTGTTAAACAAATTGTGGTACATCAATGTATGAGAATATTACTGGGTTCCTGAGAATGTGATGAATACAGAAACTCATGGAAAGATCTGCATGCACTGATACAGAGTAAAATAAGTCGAGTGAACTAAGTAGAATTTAGAAAACATTATATACTGTAACTAAAGCTATGCAAATTGAAAGAACAACTACATTTGTAAAAAACAAATATGAATCTTGAAAAATGATAAAGATCAAGTATGGCTCAAAGGAAAGATATAAGAGGATGCTCTCAACTCATTCTTTGCACAGCTGAGACATCCATAGGTGTTATAATATTACAAACATTTTCAGATTTTCTCAATATGCTGAAGTTATTGAAAAATCTTTCAAGCTTTTTCCCTCTTTTTTTTGGCTTAAAAATACTATTATATGAGATGGCTAAGGAGATGGGGGAGGAATTCTAGTGAAAGCCACAGTAATGTTAAAACAAAACAAAACAAAAGACATGGATTAAAAACTAATTTTAAAAAGCACAGAGAATGTAAAAGAGAATGTTGCAGGGTAAGGTACAGGCAGAAGAATCTAAAATTCCGTAAAGTATAAGGGAAAATGTTGCAGGGTAAGGTAATGCACAGGCATCTAGCAACTCTGATTATCTCTGAGGGAACTCTAAGTAAACTTTCAGAGTAGCTTTTAAAGATGACAACAGCCGTATTAGCAGAGTTAGGTTAAGAAGAGCCCAAAGAATAACATGAAAGCTTGCCAAAGAAATTGAATATATTAAGAAAATTAAAGGGCATAAAAGATGATGTTTTTGACTTCAAGATTAACATATACAAAACAAAAGCAAAGCCAAAATAATAGAATGTTGAAAAAACTTAAATTTAAAGGAAAACTCTAGAAAGATGTAGAAATATGAAAAAATATAAAGTAGAGATAAAAAAAAACAAAACAAAACACGACAGGAAGAAAGCATCTAGTTGAACATCATAATATTTAAGTTCAAATTCTAGGTCTTCTAAAGATGCCTGGATCTTATTGTTATGTTGTTGCTCTTATTAAATAAATAAAATTAATTAAATTTAAATTTTGTTTTATTTTAAGTTCTTAATTTAATTTCTTTATTCCATTTGCCACATGCCCATACCTTCCTATAACAATTAACATGACAACACACAATATACATTCACATATAAGATGCCCCAATTTTCAGAACTTGAAGCAAATATTCAACAAATAAATAAGCAACGTTAAAAAGGCTTATTTTTTAAAAAATCGCTGCTTTGAATAAGGTTCAATTCATATAAAAAGGCATCCTATCTCACATGTAAATGTGTATCCAGGGAGAAACAACAAAAAAAAGAAAAATGGCTTTAAGTAAACTATCCTACATAAATGTTTCAAAAGGATAGGTCTAAACTCCAAAGTCACACTATAGATACAACATTGTAGTCAAGTTTTTCATAACTATATTTGGGATGATGATATAAAACAAATCCAAAATAAGGATCAAGTAAAGCAACACAATAAAACATAAATTGCTTCAGCACATTCTTTTGTAATCTTTTCCCAGGACTAAGACAAACATACCTCTAAAAGAATGTTTTAAATGAGAAACAAATAATCAGTTGCCTTCATTTCTGCTTTTGAAGACAGAATAAAACAACCTTATTTATCTTCAGGGTCTAGTTATTTATTCCAAGAGATGTTAATGAGATATGTTATAATTAATAAATACTATCCCAAATAACTGAACTTATATTGAATAATTTAAAAAGTAAATTATTTAAATAAAATTAATAGTACAACGTTCAACAGAAACACGCAAGCTTCTTTTAATGCAAACCACAACATCTATTTAATAGTGTATCTTTTCTCCATTAGTTTGTCTCTTTCCATTTTTTAAAACAGAAGTCATAATTCCTCTAAGAAACAAATCCTATTATTATTGTATTATAGTATAACACTAAACAAAGTAGTAACTAAAATACATGTGTCAGTCATTACTCACTTTGAAACAGTTTGGATGATAAAAACATCTTTTCCTCTAACAGATTCTTGAATTTGAACTCTTGTTTCTAATAAAAAAAAAAGTTTTATTAATACTATCTTAAAAAATAGTCTCAGTATTAATCTCTTTTATGTAATATAGAAAATTTAAGCATGACAAATGATTTACAGACTTATAGTATCATAATATTGATATTAAACAAAGATGGACATAAGATATAACATGTTAGTACTTTTATGGAAATTTAAGTCCATATTGTTGCAAAGAATGTGCCCATCTGATTAATAGAGGGAGTCTGCTCATCTGTAAGAGTTCCCAAATCAATACAGTTTAGTTCCAATCCCTAAATTACTTTTTTTCTACATTCAGAAGGAAGATTGTTAACTGTAACTAATATGGCAAGGGTAAGAAGTACTAATTCAATTAACACTTTAGATTAGTTCATTTAATTGTTTGAGTAATAGTTTTGTTTTAGGACTATTCTGCTCTCATTGCAGAACTGTAAAAGAGTTATGTTGCTTTGTTTTGGTATGAAAATAAGTTAAGACATTCATTGCAGCTTTACAAACTTACACATTGTTCTGTTCAAAAGTTTATTATTGCATATTTGTGTTAACTTTGTTTCTCGGGGTTACCTGGCATGCCCACCAGTTGGTGATTCTTAAGTTACATAACTCAATTACCCATTTTTACTTTAGAGACAATTCCTCACTTCTTCAGGAGAGCATGCAATTGTCTTTTTCTATCTGAATATTTAATGATGCTCCATCCATATAAAAGAAAAAGGCTGGAACTCTCCAGGATGTAAAAACAAAGTATTTCACAAAGTGTTACTAGAGTTACTATGTTACATAAATTACTAATAACTCTCAAACTTTGTTTAAATGTATTCATTCATTGAATTTTCAAGCACCAGGTATCAGTCCTAGCTGCTGAGACATAAAGAAACAAAAAATAATCCTTGCTTTTAAGAACCTTACACTCGACTGGGGAGAAAAAACATAACACTGATAATTCAAATTATAAAAAAATGCAAAGGAACTTATGAAAGGAAGGGAAATGAGCAACTATGGGTTGGGGACAGGACTTATCAGGAGGATCCTGTAATAACAGGGAAGGCGAGCTGTGCCTGGAAGCAAAGTAGTGATTCTACAAGATAAATTCATTATTTCATTGACATTTTCTTTTGTATTCTTTGTACATTTGTTGATGATTGTTTAGTTCAAAATAAACAAAAAAAAATTAAAGACAGGCTCGAACAGGATTATGAAGGGCTTTAATTGTTTAAAAACAAAAAAGAGGAGCCTCTGGAGTCAACCTGTACTTTAAGAATATTAATTTGGCAGCAGTGTGGAGGAAGGATTGGAGAAAAGAAACTATAAGGTAGGAAAACCAATCAGGAAGCTTTTTTAGGAGGATACTATTCTAAGTGAAAGTTAAGGTCTACCTGAATCAACAGATCACAACTAGCTGTGGTAGAGTCAATTAGATATGGCAACTGACTGGATATGGGTGGTGAAGAGGAAGAGTCAGTGATTTTAAGGAAGCAAATCTGGGTGACTAGAAAGATGATGGGACTCCCAAATACCCATGTATTTTAGGAAGAGAAGAGAGTTTAGGAGGAAAGATAGTGAATTATGTACTGAATATGGTGAATTTAGGACAACTACTGGACATCTAACTGAGTATAACTGGAAATCAAGAGATTAGATTGGGAAATTATCTGCATAGTAATGATGGCTAATCCCATGGGAGCTAGTAACACCAAGGGAAAGGAAGACCTAAGATACAAATTAAGATATGCTCAAGCAAACGCAAATGAAAATATTTTTAAAGTAACATCTTATATCTACAAAACTGATAACATTTAAAAATCATAAAATTTAATGTTAGTCAAATTGGGAGGAAAAAACAAAATTCCAATATACCACTGGGTGACATTATGAATTGGCATAATTTCATGGAAGGAAATAATGGGCATTAAAAGTGATCATACCTGAAGGGTTTCAGTTATAACGAATCATGAAGATATTAAAGATGTATTCAAAAGCTGACTCTAATGAGCAAAGTGTTCATAGACCAGACTTACGGATATATTTCTAATATTTCACATGACTGATTTCTGAATCCTTAAATTGGATGGGACTTAAAATTTTGTTGATCTTAAAAATTAAGCCTCTATTATTATCTGCAATCTGGAAGCTAGCAGACAATTTGTAAAGTTCCTTTGTAATGTCATTTACAGTAATATTTCTGTTGTTTTACTTGTTTGATTGACATACCCAGAACCCCCATCCCAGGATTCTGAATAAAATCAGTTAGTTCAGCTCACTCACTCTCTCTGACCTTCTGAGGAGGAGCTGACAGGCTGATATGATGCTGATGATCTCTGTGTGTCTTGTGTTTTTTCTATCTATGTCATTCCTCCCTTAATCTTTTAAACCTTACACTCATATCTCCCAGCTTTTGGCTCCTCTTCTAGGTAATTAGACCCATGCAAGAATTTCATGAAGAGGCTGGTTCTCTTCAATACTCATGATGTCGCAGCTAAAAATTAAAGATGTTACCGAGTGAAAAAAATTTGTACATACAAAAGTAAAAGGAAACATGACATAGAACTGGCCTTTAAATAAGGAGTATCTAGATTTATATTCTGTCTCTATAATATTAAAAATAATTTTGTTAATATATTTTCACTGAGACTTATGTGGCAACTGTTGAATGTAAATATAAAAGACAATATGACCAATTCAAATAAATTGACCAGTTAAGCACTAGTCTAAAGAATGACGTGGGAGAAGCAACATAGTGCAGTGGAGAGGGCATTGCTTCTAGAATCAACTGGGTTCAAATCCCCTTCAGACATGTAATACTTATGTGACCTAAGGGAAGTAACTGAACTTCTTGGTGACTTAGTTTCTTCACCTGTAAAATGAAATTGGTCTCCATGACCTTCACAGAACCTTCCTAAGATTCTATTTTCTAGTACCTCATAATATCCTAAATAGCTCTGCAAAATAATTTACCAAGGTGCTAATCTGCATTAGTAAAGGAAGTACAGGGTTCCTATACTGAAAAAATAGTAGGTTTGGTTTAAAAAAAATTCATATACACTTACATATGTATATGTCTCTCCCAAAGGAATGTAAGTTCTAGAGGTCCAGAGACCTATTTAATTTTTGTTTTTGTATCTCCAGTACCCATCACAGTGCCAGAAACAGAGCAAGTCACTTAAAAAATGCTTATAGATTTCTACCCAATCTTGATAAAGTGGCTTCTAATTGAGTCAAAATATTCAGTTATAAACATAAAGATTAAAAAAAGACAAAACCTCAAGGAATTGTAGTAAATCAAATGTTACAGAGAAATTAATAGGATAAGAGCATAATATGATTGCTCACCTCTGTTTGGTTCCTGGTAAACCTGAACTTTGCCCATTTCTACCCCTAGACGCCTATAAAAGGGAAGAAACGTTAAATAAACAAAAATCTCAACCAACATTCTTGCCATTAAAATTAATCCATAAAAGATCAATTTAATCAATCATTAAATAGAATAAAACCAATCATTAAATAGAACCTTTTAAAAGATTATGTAACAAATCTAAATATAACAGGAAACAAATTTTCTAAAATTATATTGGAATATACAAACTATATAATCAATTTTCATAGAGGAGACTAATCTTTCCAAATAACCCCAATATGTATTTTGCCCAAAGGTGGGCAATGGGGGTCAAGTGACTTGCCAGGGTCACACAGGTGGGAAGTGTCTGAGGCCGGATTTGAACCTAGGACCTCCCATCTCTAAGCCTGACTCTCAATCCACTGAGCTACCCAGCTGCCCCGTGTAGAAGTTTTAAAAGTCAAAAGTATTTAAATGTCACCAATAAATAGATCAAAATTTAAAAATGTATCTTCAATATTTATTTGAAATATTAAAGATAGTTTACCTACTGTCTGATTTATTGCTGAATACACACCAGTAGCATATTTAGTACTCACTCGGCAATTTTCTTTGAAAGTTCCATACAAGATGAATTGGAATTGGCTGAAAACAATACCAGGCCACCCTTAGGTACATTCATGATGGTTCCTAATTCAGAAGGTGCCACACAAAACATCAAAACCTCCTTGGTTTTTCAATTTCTAGAGTACTGGAAAAAATATATAGTATATTTAGAATCACTATGTATAATTAAATATTTAATTTTCTTATAACAAATCAAGATTGTCAATTTAAGCTGAAAATTCATCAGAAGCAAATTTATTACATATCTGCAATATCATAATACTATTATTTTTCAATACTATGAAGGATAAATTATAAACTTACAAGAAAAGTGGAGCTTAAAGAAAAGCTCAGTTGAACCAGCAGCTAGAATTTAAATACTGTAGAATAATATTCGAATTCAGGAATGGAGTTGCTGTCATTCTCTAACACCCAAATTCTTCCTGGATTAATAATGAAAAATAAAAAACATCAAAAATAAGGTCCTAAACTGATTTATCCACAAACAGATGATCAAGTTATCTAAGCACACCATCTGATGAATAAATTGCATATTTATCATAAAATTACTTAATCTATGACTATTGAACATCTGTCATTCATTAACAATGTGACCATAGGAAGAGAAATTTAAGGAGTTGGAAAGAGAAAATATCTACACTGTAATGGAGAAGAAAACTGCATCTTTGGATGCAGGTCACAGAATGAATTAATAAAGACAAAAGGGAGGTATAGGCTGGGTTTTGTTTTATTGGTTGTTTTAAAAGACACCCCCAAAAAAAGGAGGGAGGGGAATACCCTAGGGAAGAAATAAGAAGGTGGAAGAACTAAATTTTTCTTTATAATTGTAGTATAATAGAAGTGCATAGCAGGAAATGGTGGTGAAAAAGGAGTTCCATAAGCTGCATCTCATAAACCTCACTATTAAATCAATACTGATTAAAGAAATGCAAATTTAAATAACTCTGAGGTATCACCTTACATCTATCAGATTGGCTAATATAACAGAAAACAAAAAGGACAAATTCTTGAGGGGATATGGAAAAACTGAGACACTAATCCATTGCTCCTGTCCTTATGAACTGGTTCAGCTATTCTCAAAAACAATACGGAACCATGCCCAAAGAGCTATAAAAATGTCTCTGAACTACAAGAAAATTATGTTTTTAGTACTCTGAGACAAATTATCTAATACTTATTAATTACTCAAAATAAGGAATAAATTCTGTTACTAGCTTATTTGGGAAAATGTTATATACAGCCTTGTATATGTAATAAACTATGATGGTCCTATAATTATTCAAGTGTTAAAACATAATAAAAAAGAAACATTCTAGAGACATGAAAAATGTCAAATATGCTGAGCTCTCAAAGGCTTCCATCAGTTTAATAAGCCTGAAATAGTTGATGTCCAGAAAATGTTCTCATTCTGATTTAGGACTGGCCGTATTAAATGGGGAACAGAAGGGAAAATGTTACAAATAGTATTCTGTACTCTGTACTGTGATGAACATCACTGATTAAATTATGTAATGAAATGACAAAAACTCCTTTGGCACAACTCTGGTTACTTCCTCTTTCATTTAATAATACATTTATTTTTAATGTTGTCCTTGTCATAATTTTCACAGCTGCTACTTTAAAATGATGGACTGATAATTCTGCCAAACTAAATTTTATTCTTTATTCTAAACTGTCTATTTTGCCTAGCTGTAGTAGCAAGTCACTAAAAGTTTTGCTACCATTATGGCATACTTTATTGTAAATCTTTCTTAAGAGATTATAAGATTTTAGGGATCTTAGAAGGCATCATGGACATTATGTAAATATCTAAGATGCTTTTTCAATTTATCCAAAACTTTATTTTACATTTTAAAAAAAAGTAAATAAACCCTGTGAAGAAAAATTTGTAGTAGGGTGGGTTAGTATAAAGAATAATATTAAGAGTTCTCAATGAGAGTTTGCTAATAACAGAAGCACACTCTCCTTAGCTAGAGCAAACAATTCACTGGAGGAGCATGGAAAGATGTGCATGAAATATTACAAAGCGGAGTTAGGAGAGTCAAGAAAACAATACGCACAATGAAAAAACAATGGAAATGGAAAAACTATCACCTACCCAAAAAAGTGAACATAAAAATTATAAAGGATAAGTATAGCTTGAAAGAGATATAAAACAATGGCAAAACTACTCTTTCAGGAAGGTGGGATTTAAGGGTATTGCACATTAGATTTGTATTTTATTTACAAAATATTTTTCAATATGTTGATGAGTTGTTCTGATGCCCACCTTCCCTTTTTTCTTTCTGTCTTTAAAAATATTATTATATGGAATTGACTTTCTAAGAAGAGGAGGGAAGGCACTGGGGAAAACTAAGATGATGTTTAAAAAAAAAGCATCAATAATTTTTTTAAAGGGATGCCTAAGAAAGAAAACTTGGCACAGACAAGGTGGGGAATTTTACTTGAAAAAAAGAATTTGAACAGAGTATATAGCATTAGGTAAAGCTAAGAAAGAGGACTGGAGAGACTATGTGTTGAGAACAAAAATAGGTTTGTACTCAGAAGCAAAGGTTTAAGAACTACTAGAACCAGACAATACAATCTTTAAAAGAATGTTGTTATTATTTCTAATTTAATTTTGTTTAGCCACAAAGTACTTTCAAACGGAGGTCTGTTATGATTCCTCCAAATGCTACTGACTCCAAAATCACCATTGCTTTTGCAATGCTGGATTGCTACAAGAATCTCTTGCACTTGCAAATCCACCTGAGGAAATCCTGGCATTTGGGGGGAATAGAATGTTGACCCAGCCAGAGTTCGGGCCTCAGGGACAAACCATTAGAGCTGGGCTATAAATAACCCTAGAGTACCAACTGAAGGGCCTTTGGCTTTTGTCTTTTGGGGCTTTTGTCTTTTGGGCTGATTTCCCTTGACCTCTCCCTGGACATCCAGCTATCCCTGGATCTCCCCACTGGGCCCTGGGAGGAGGGTAATTTTGGTGGGTGGAGATCGTGGGAACTAGCTTCTATAGGCAGGTAGGGACAACCTTAAATCAAGCCATTACCTCATCTAGTAATCTGCTGAACCTTATTATTATCAGGGCAGTGAATTCATCTCTGGCTGAGGGGCCGGTTCCCTCAGCCTGATTCCCCTCTTCTGTGACCCTCCCCCAACACCAGCTTCTCCCTGAGCAGCAGTGACCAGACCTTAACCCCCTTTTCCCTCAGCTTACCCTTGGCTTTAATAAACCCTTTTGGCTTTTATACCAAGAGCTTTTAGTGATTCATTATACTATCTACTGGGGCAAAGATTAAAGAGGGAAAGAATAACTTTCCTTCATTTCTTGAGGGCTAAACCAGGCATCCATCTTGGGCAGGAAGTGAACCAGCTTTCACTTCATATAAGCTGGGAGTTGCTCTCCAGAAGGGAGGGGCTTTTTACTCTTCCCCTCAAGGGTGGTTAGAGATAGTAGGGAGGCAGATTTAAAACATTTCAGCCAGGCTCATCTAATCTCAGGCTGACCTAAATTATCTTATACTAAAGAGATAACCTCCCAGCCTGAAGACCCAGCTGATACCACCCAGGGCCCTCAATACAAGCCTCTTGATTAGCCATATCATATTCCCTTTTATTTCCATTACACTTTTTATATTGTTTGTATCTATGATTATATTGTTTTTCCCAACAGAATATAAACTTGATCTGGAACCACATACAAAGGACCATAAAACTCTTTGGGTTTATCACAGCCTGTCTTGCTCAGGTCATTTCCCCCAAGTCTATTCTACTGATCTAATGATGGCCATTTTTATTATGTTAGCTCATCCTACCCATGAGCAATGTTTTTCTACTTGTTTAGATCTGGCTTTAATTATTTGAAAAGTGTTTTGTAATTGTGTTCATATAATTCCTTATTTTGTTTTGGTAGCCCTTTGACCAAGCAATACCAGTACTAGGTCAGTATCCCAAAGATATCAAAGATGAGGAAAAAGACCTACTTTTACAAAAATATTTATAGCACCCTCTTTTTGCAGTGGAAAATTGGAAACTAAGGGATGTTCATCAATGGAGGAATAGCTAAACAAATTGTAGTTGTAACAGTGTGAACTGAATTTGCAAAGGCAAGCAGGCAGCTGGGGTTGGAATGGACCCAGAAACAGCCCAGAGGGGCCAACAGCTAGAGAAGTTTCGAAGAGGCTTCTCAGCTGTCACTTCACTCCTGAAAGGACTGGGACCCTGGGTTGGTTCTTTGGTTGGGAGGTTTGGATTTTGGGATAGATCCTGAGTGAATTGGGTTCCTCTGTACTTTTACAAGTGACTATTGGGAGATCACAAATACCAACAAAGAAGACATTGAACAGCAATTCTCCAATTTGGCCCAAGAGTCTGAACTCCTGGGGGAGCAGCCTTGAATTGGGGAGTGTGGAAGGGTCCTTTCCCTGATCCTGCCTGAATCCATTGATCCTGTTACTTCACTTTTATAGTTTAGAAATATTTGATAGGAGATTGTATCCCTTTTGAACCAGCAATACCACTGTTGGGTATTCCTAAGGTGATTTGGAAAAATGAAAAGAATGTGTTCTAAAATATGTATATTGCAGTATATAACATCTCTATGGAGGCAAAGAACTGAAAATTGAAGGGATACTCATCAATTGGGAAATGGCTAAAGCAATTTGTAGCATATAATTTTAATGGAATACTACTGCACCCTAAGAAATGACAGATTAATTTTTTAAAAACATGGAAAGAGCTACATGAAGTTATGAAAAGTAAGTGAGCAGATCCAAGAGAACATTATATTCAGCAACAGAAATAATGTTTAAAGAATGACTTGTGTGTGTCTGCCTCCAGAGAAAGAACTGATAAACAGAAATAAGTAACACATAGTTTTATATATCCATATAACTTTTTGTCAAACAATGCCTTCTCTAATGGGGGAAGGGAAGGAGACTCACCTGAATATTTTAATGAAACAAATAAAATTAAATTTAAAAAATGAATAATCTTACTGGTTAAACGAATAAAATACAGCTATATGTTGATAAACTGTTCTACTACTTCCTGTATATGAAAAGTTAATGAGCTTATAATACATATATTACTCAAATAACAAAACTCATCTGATGAATTCCAACTACTTACAAAAGAAAGAAACAGGCCCCCTTTAGTGACTATCAAGTCCACAAGACATAATGGAAAAAGTGATATGAACACTTAAGTTCCATTTTAAACTATTCTTCTTATTTATCAGAGTGATCTTGTAACTTCTCCCTTTCTATAAAATCAGGCCAATCTCTCCATATGGTCTAAATATACAATGTATGTACTCTGTGACCATTAGGAAAATACAGGAATCTTTTACATTAAATTCTGTTCTCTGTTATCCACTTAAAATTGAAGTTAAATTGTTACATAGATGTAGGAGGTATAATGAAACAGATTAATCTCAAAAGCCTGAATCCAGGTGAAGGTAGCCATGTACTCATTAGTAGTAAGCTTTAAATTCAGGAATCTGAATTGCTTTTTCTGGATGCTGAAATCACATTTTGTCTTAAATATATTTTGAAATGTGTAAGATATGTGAAAACATACTCTCTCCAAAATGTTTCCTAAACCTTTCAACAAGGAAAATAATGATACTTTCATTTCATTTAGAAAATATTAGTGCAAACATTAAAATTCAATTTTTATGCTTACAAGTATAAAATTAAATTAGAAGTGAAACAGTTGGTTGGGAAAAAATATTTGTGGCAAATTTCTTTAAAACAGAGCTGAAATTCAAGATATGTACAGGGAATGATTCCCCAGTACATAATCAAAGGTTATGAACATACAGTTCTCAAAAGAAGTTTAAACTATTAACAACTATATTTTAAAAAGTTAAAACTTACTAATGAAAAATGCAAATTAGAGTAACTAGATTCTACAACACATCCATTAGATTCAGAAGAAAGTCAAAAAGAGAAAATACTAATTGCTGAATAAGAGACAGAACAATGCACTGCTGTGGTTGTGAATTGGTGGTTATTCTGGAAGGCAATTTGGAACTCTACCTAAAAATTCACTCAACTGTGCATATACCCCACAAAGGAATCCAAGACAGAAGGAAAGGACCCCTGTGTACAACAAATAACCATAAGACCACTTCTTGGGGATAAACATTTAGAAACTAAAAAGGGTGCCAATAACTTGTGGAATGGCTGAGCAAATTATAGTATATCATATAAGGGTATATTGCTGTAAGAAATGATTAAAGAAATGGAATGAAAAAAACAAAAAACCTGATAGGATTTATATGAAGTGATGCAGTATGAAGGAACAGAACCAGTTGAAGTTCTATGAAAACAACACAGTATAGGACAACAATATGAAAAATTCAAGGACTATGATCAATGCAGTAACCAATCCAAAAAAATGAGTTCCAGAAAAATGATGATGAATCATGAATGAAGGCAAAATGCTTTACAATCATGCTTCTTACAAGAGAATCTTTTTTGAGAGGGGGGAAAAGTTATGGGAGGTACAAATGATGCAATACAATAGTGTCATTGAGATAGTTTGAAGGAAATTCAAAATGAAACTCAATCAGGGCAATCTAAGAGCAACTGTACTAAATTTAATTTATATATTTTAGAAAGGAAGCTGAAGTTTTATATGTAATCCTTTTTTTCTGCTTAGAATATGGAAATGTTCCTCTTTGTTGGTGTTTATCAAATTCATATTAAAAAGAACATTTAAATAAATTCTCTCCCCCAGGCAAGTGACTTAATCGCAACTGCCTAGCTTCTTACTACTCTTAGTTACTTACTCTTACTACCTTAAAATTGACACTTGGTATCAAATTGTTAAGGTGGAATCTGAAAGCCCCCAAACTTGAAGCCTAGAAAGATCCAATGATTAGACTTTGTCACATGAGTTTCTGCCTGAGGGAAAGTCCAAGTTCACTAGTCTCAGACTAACAATAGATTTTAAAGTAGTTTAAGTGGGGATGGCTAATCCTACCAGGTGTTTAGTATCTCTTTGGTCCCAAAGGTTTCTTCCTTTAGGCCAAAGTCCTTTACCTAGGTGGCCCAGCCCTAGACTGGATCTATCCTTTTACCATCCATTGTAAAGCATCAGCCCTTCACAGTAATTCCAGTTTGGGACTCCTATTTTCCTTTGTTACCATAGTAAAAACTAATCAACTATTCCTCTCATCCTCAGTCCCCATGTTCCCCAATAAAGGTATTTAAGCTTCCCACTTTAAGGGCTCCTTAGATTTGTCAATCTAGCCCAAAATGCTCTCCCAGGGGTCAGTGACTAGAGCAACCAGAGTCTGGAGTTTCCGGGCTCTGCGTGGGTGTGTAGTGTGCAGCTCTTCTACGTGTGGAGGCCTAATTTAGCACTGAACCCCTTTCCTTAATTAAAGAGTGGTCTTTTCTGACTATTTAATAGTTCTGTGTTTTTTCTCAGTCAACAAACTCTAAGGAAGGTAAGGGTTTAAAAATACATATACACACACACGCATGCACACGCTATAAGAAATGTTGGAGGAAATTCATGCAGAGAAACCTGGGAAGATTTGAATGAATTGATGCGCAGTGAAGTGACCAAAACCAGGTTAGAAAAACTCACATAATGCCTACAATAATGTAAGGAAAAACAATTTTGAAAATATTAAGAACTGCTTAAAGCAGTAACCAATTATTCATGACTTCAAAAGACTGAGAAGGGAAACTAAGGCCAAGATGGCAGCCAGGAAGCAAGAATGGCCAATTCTCACATACCTACTTCAGCTGCAGAAAGAAAACAGATGCCCTCCTCCCATCCTCAGAGGAAAGCCCAGGGGTTCAGAAAGTCACAGAAGTACCCAGGGATTTTCAATGTCCCTTAAAAGTTCTGGAGAATGGCAACAACTAGGACAGAGCACAGCACTCAGGAACTTTGTGGAGAACAGAAACATCATCTTAGAAAGCTTTTAAAGCTCTAATCTTTTCCTTTATACATTTCCAATCTTCTTACTAACTCCTTCAACCCCTCCCTACCCCTTGCATACTCCGTAATCCAGTAATACTAGTAGTCTTGCAGTCCCTCAAATAGGACATTGTACCTCCTGACTGGGCATTTTCATTGGTTGTTCCCCATGCCTGGCATTTTCTCTTCCTTCTGGAAGCTTTTCCTGATCCCCTTTTAATACCTTCCTCTTACTAATTATTTTCACTTTATCCTATATGGATTTTGTTTGCACATAATTGTTTCTCATCTGAATGTGACCTCTTTGAGAGCAAGGACTGTTTTTGCCTTTCTTTGTCTCCTCAGAGCTTAGCCTAGCACATAGAAGATGTTTAATCTGTGCCTGTTGAATTAACTTGAATTGACCCAGGGCAGATCCTTGGGGACCATTTATGCATATAGTAGGAAGAAAATGATCAACAGAAAGGCAACTTTAGAATGGCCAGGCAAATAGGAGAAATAGAGGTCATTCGCTAGTGAACAATATTGTCCTCTACTCAAAATCCCTTGACAGAAACCTATTTTCTTCTCCTTTACTCCACTCTGGCAAAGAGGTGAACTTTCTCCTAACCAAGGTCCACAATTTCTGTGTATCCTAGATTCTATATCTCCTCCTATCATCTTAGGAAGATTGCAGTATCAATCATCTTTTTCCTCTTTAATAGGTCTTATCTATTTGTCCTCCTCTACTGGTTCCTTCCCTATAGTACAAAAACCTCAACTACTCTATCCTAAAAAGTTTACTACAATCTCTCCAAGTTATCCTATATCTTTCTCAAACTGCTAGAAAAAAGACATCTATACATATTGCCTTCATTTCCTCTTACTCTTCAACTCTTTTGTAAACCCTGGTTCTTTACCTTACTCTACTGAAGCTGCTTTCTTCAAAGTTACCAGTGATCCATTTGTCCAATCTGATGGTCTCAGTACTGATTTCTTGACCTCTGCATCTGGCACTGCAAATTTATCATTGCTGACTTCTTGACTACTTTTTCTGAACTTTTTGTGGCACTGCTCTCTCTGAAGCTCTGATCACTCCTGTTTCCTTTGCTGGATCGTTATGCAAACTTGCCCCTTAATCTTATCTATTTTTATTTTAAGATATTTTATTTTACCTATTTCATGGAAGAACAATTTTCCACATTTCTGAAATTATATGATCCAAATTGTCTTCCTCTCTCCCCTCTTCCGAGGTGGTAAACAATTTGATTTGGGCTATACATGTATTATCATACAAAACATATTTCCATACTGTTCATTTTTGTAAGCAAATACTCATATAAAACCAAAACACAAATAAACTAGTGAAAAATCATATGCTTTGATGTGCATTCCAACTCCAAGAGTTCTTTCATTCTTTGTCATAAATTCTTCAGATTTGTCCTGGATCATTCATTGTATCTGCTGAGAGTAGCTAAGTCTTTCACAGTTGATCATTCCATAATACTGCTGTTACTATGTACAATGTTCTACTGGTTCTCCTTATTTCTCTCTGCATCAGTTCATGGAGGTCTTTCCAGCTCTTTCTGAAATCATCCTGTCCATCATTTCTTATAACACAATAGTATTCCATTGGGGGCAGTTGGGTGGCTCAGTGGATTGAGAGTCAAGCCTAGAGACGAGAGGTCCCAGGTTCAAATCTCGCTTCAGATACTTCCTAGCTGTGTGACCCTGGGCAAGTCAACTTGACTCCCATTGTCTAGCCCTTACTGCTCTTCTGCAATAGAAACAATATGCAGTGTTGATTCTAACATGAAAGGTAAAAGTGTCAAAAGAAAAGAAAAGAAAAGAAAAAAATAGTATTCCATCACCATCATATACCACAATATGTTCAGCCACTCCCCAGTTAATGGACATCCCTTCAATTTCCAATTCTTTGCCACTACAAAAAGAGTAGCTATAAATAGTTTTGTACAGGTAGGTCTTTCCCTGTTTCCCCTTTTTAAAAATCTCTTTGGGGTACAGACCTAGTAGTGGTATTACTGGATCAAAGGATATGCATTGTTTTATAGCCATTTAGGGATAGTTCCAAATTGCCCCTACAGAACATGGTTGGATCAGTTGACAATTCCACTAATGCATAAGTGTCCCCATTTTGCCACATCCCTTTCAACATTTATCACTTTCCTTTACTGTCACACTGGCCAATCTGATAAGTATGGGGCAGTACACTTCAGAGTTGTTTCAATTTACATTACTCTAATCAAGAGAGATTTACAATATTTTTTCATATGACTATTGATAGCTTTGATTTCTTCATCTGAAAACTGTTTGGTTCATATCTTTTGACCATTTGCCAATTGGCTTATATTCTTGTACATTTGACTTAATCCTCCATAGATTTGGGAAATGAGACCTTTATCAGAGAAATGTTATAAAAATTTTTCCCAGTTTGTTGTTTCCCTTCTAATATTAGTTACATTGGTTCTATTTGTTCAAAGCTTTAAAAATTTAATACTCAAAATTATTCAAATTATTCATTTTATATCTTGTAATGTTCTCTTTCATTTGATCATAAAATTTTCCCTTCTCCATAGATCTGACAGGTAAACTATTCTACATTCCCCTAATTTACTTATACCACTCTTTATGTTTAGATCATATACCTATTTTGACCTTGTCTTGGTATAGGATATAAGATATTGATCTAAACCTAATTTCTGCCATATTTTTTTCCAGTTTTCCCAGCAGTTTTTGTCAAATAGTGAATTCTTATCCCTAAAACTGGGATCTTTGGGTTTATTAAACACTAGATTGCTGAGGTTATTTATCCCTAGTCAATTCCATTCTATTTCTTATCCAGCACCAGATTGTTGTGATGACTACTCCTTTATAATACAGTTTGAGATCTGGTACTATTAGGCCACTGTCTTTTGTATTTGTTTTCTAATTAATTCCCTTAAATTCTGTCTAATCTTCAAACATCTCACTTAAGTGCCCCCTTTCTCTGCTCTGACATTACTACCACCTTGGTGTAAAACCTCTTAACCTCACACCTGGACTACCTCCTCTTCAAGTTTCTCTAACCTCCAACTGTCAAACTGATCTTCCTAAAACCCACATTTGACTATCACCCACCAATTCTAACAACTCTGCTGGCTCCCCATTAACTCCAGGATCAAATGTAGTATCCTTTGTTTAGCTTTTAAAGTCCTTCATAACCTGACCCATGTAATCTACCTTTCCAATCATTTTTATGCTTTATTCTCCCTTCCCCCCATACATTCTATAATTCAGTGACATTGTACTCTGTGCTATTCCTCACACATAACATTTCACCTCCCTACTCTAGATTTTTACTGGCTATCTCTGAGGTCTTAAATTCTCTACCTCTTTATCTCTGCTTCCTGGATTCCCTGGATTCTTTCAAATCTCAGCTAAAATCCCAATCCAGTAGATTTCCCTCAGTTGATTATCTCTTAATTTATCCTTCATACATATTGTTTGTATACTGTTTGCATGCTATGAGCCAGATCCATTTGACTGTGAGCTCCTAGAAGATTAGGGGCTGTCTTTTGACCTTCTTTGTATCCTCCAATACCCAGCATATAGTAGGCACCTAATAAATGCTTACTGACTGATTGCCTGATCCCAACTATGGGTATACTTGCAGGTTCCATATATGTTCTCCTTTATCTTGGTGATTCCATCAGTTTTAATTATGATTTCTATGCAGAAATTTTTCAATTAATATATTATTCAATTAATAATTATATGAAATTCTAGTTTTACTCCTGAGGTACATTCCCCCTCATCACCAACTGGACATTTTGAACTGCATCTCTCCATGTCATTTAGGGGACTTAACATATCTAAAAAAATTTTTAATACTATTCTTTCCAAACCTACCTCTCTTGCAAATTTCCCTATTTCTCTGAAGAGTACTTCAGTTCTTTTAATAATAAATTCAGAGATAGAGAAGATTTGGGGGAAAAGATAATGAGTTCAATTTTGGACATAATGAGTTTAAGATTAGGAGAAGAGTTAAGATCTGGATAAACAGATCTGAGAATCAACAGCATGGACATGATAAGTGAATCCATAGGAACTGATGAGATCACAAAGCGAAATATTATATAGAGAGAAGACACTCAGAATTAGTGGTTGTGACCTGAACAAAGATAAAGCATAGGAGACTGAGATGGGTGGGTCAGAAAAGTTGAAAAAGAATCATGACAAAATAGTGTTAGAGAAGGTTTCAAGAGAGTGATTAACAATGTTAAGGGCTGAAGAGGTCCAGAAGTTTGAGGAATGGAAAAATATTATTAAATTTAGTAACAGGGGGCAGCGGGGTAGCTCAGTGGGGGGGGAAGCTGGGTAGCTCAGTGGATTGAGAGCCAGGCCTAGAGATGGGAGGTCCTAGGTTCAAATATGGCCTCAGACACTTCCCAGCTGTGTGACCCTGGGCAAGTCACTTGACCCCCTTTGCCTACCCTTACCACTCTTCTGCCTTGGAAGGTAAGGGTTTAAAAAAAAAATCAGTAACTAAGAGATCATTGGTAATTTTAAAGAGAGTAATTTTAATTGAATGATTAAGTCAGAAGTCAGTTTGCAGAATGAAAGGAAAGGAAGCAACAGCTTCTCTTATAGATAGCCTTCTCAAGGACGTTAGCCACAAAAGGGAGGAGCGATATGGGGCAATAACTATGGGGTAGAAGGTTATTTGAAGGTTTTTTTTGAAAATTTTTACAGGCAGTAAGGAAGCCAGTAGATAAGAAGAGTCTGAAGAAAAGTGAGTGGGATGATGGAGAGGGCAATTTACTAGAGAAAATGGGATAGAATGAAATCATTTGTGCATGTAGAGGTACATGACTTAGAAAAAAGGGCAACTTCTTCATGTGAGAAAAGGATGTTCCAAAAAACCACTAAAATGTGCAAAACCTTTTATAGTGATGGCTCTAAAGATAGGATTCCTACATACAAAAATATCAATAGCCACATTTTTTGTTGTGTCAAAAAACTGGAAACAAAACAAAATCCCATCAATTGGGAAACTGATGAGTAAATTATGATATATTACTATAAATTAATTCAGAGACAACTGGGAAAACTTGTATGAAGAGATAAAGAATGAAGTGAACAGAATGTGGAGAACTTAACTATCATGATCTAAAGGAAAATAACTCTTAATGAATGAAATCGCAACTCCAAAAAACTGATCAAATAAGTCATGTTTTCCCTCACTTAGCAAAGAAATGATATTTGGAATAAGAAATAACAAGGTACAGCTAATGTGGGGCAGCTTGGTACTGGATAAGAGTGCTAGGCCTGGAGAAAGGAGGTCCTGGGTTCAAATCTGGCATCAGCTACATCCAACTGTGTGATCCTGAGCAAATCATTTAACCCCAACTGCCAAGCCCAGAAGCATTCAAGATCAAGATCGAATGCCCAAAGTGCAACTTCAAATTACCTATGAACCACCCTTCCCTTCCCCCCATTACCCCAGACAGTGGAGGGAGGAAGTGCTCCCACTGGGTGCCTGGACAGGGGTGGGCAGAGCATGCAAAAAAATGTCCTTAGGTGCTGTGGGGAGGGGGAAGGGAGCAGCCTTCCCTGTGCCATCCCAGCACCTGTGCCATGGTTTCACCAACTCAGGCCTAGGCCTTATTCCTCTTCTGTCTTGGAATGGGTTAAAAAGAAAACCAACAGCAAGGCTAATGTGTTACAAGAGAAGGCTTTAATTTTTTAGGGGGAGAATATGGATACAATGAAGGAGAGATACAAAAAAAAGTTAATGAAACTAAAAAAATACCTTAAAAAGAGTCAAAGAATGTTAGAAAGGACACAAAGAAAGTAATGCTGGTACAACAGAATTAAATTTAATATATAGAAGAGGGTCTGGATTTATGATTTCATTGCTATAGGGAATTCTGCCTACCAATGCAGGTCAGCATTTTCTCTGCATTTTTATATCTTAAAGAGTTGTCTACAACATAGAGAGGTTAAATGATTTCTCCAGAGTCAGTCTCATTGCTAATATGTGTTCAAGGGCAGGACTTGAAGCCAAACTTCTATCCTTTTAGCCATGCTATATCTTTTTTATGTACACACTTAACATTCAAGTTAACATACACTTCAAAAAAATTAAGATTTACATTTTCATATGTAGTCTTCTTTTTTCTATTCTGTTCCTTAAATTCAAAAATATCCATATTTATTGAAGTTTGCCAAGTTCTTAATAGAGAAAATACTTGTAGGTTGAAAAATCTAGGTGACTAGAATCAATCAATCAGCAAACACCTAATTAAGTACTTACTCTTTAGTATGTGCCATGCACTTTACTAAGCAATAGAACAGAGATGAAAGTTTAAATTCTAAAAGGAAAACATGTACTTAAATAATTTTGCATCATTAAAGTCATTATATAAATTATTCTGGTTCTGTTCACATGCACTTATAAATAAATAGAAAATATACATAAAATGAATTCAAAGTAGCTCTGTCCTGGGTCCTCTTCTCTCTGTCAATGTGGAATCTAGAAGCCCCCAAACTTGTTGCCTAGCCAATCAACTATCCCTCTCATCCTCAGTCCTGTATAGAGATTTTGAACCTTGGACTGCATCTCCCATAAGTCCCTTAGTATTTCCCAAAATTCTCTTTAATCTCTCCTGCACCTCCACACCTCCACACCTCCACATTTGCATGGTAACACTATTGTTTTATAAATTCTGTAGCTCCTCCCTCTTGCTCTCTTCTCCACAAGTGCAGGTCAAGTTAGTTTAGCACCTTTTCACTCTAGTTTTTTAAAAATAATTAGTTTATTATTAATAAAACTTATAAAAAACATAGTATTTAGTTATTGAATATTAATTTTAATATTTACTTTTTTGGCAACTCAGATGGGACAGAATTCTAAAAAAAAATCTTTTGAAGTTTTTGGAAAAAAAAAAAAAAGGAAAGCATAGATAAGTTTTGCAAGCAGCTTGCTTCTATAGCTTGCTGACTCTTGCCCTGCACCTGCTGCCTGTCTCCCGGTGCCACTGCACATCCATTTGCTTAAGCCAGTGTTCCTCACCACTACTCACCCATTCTGCAGCTGCGAGAACCTGCCATTCCAAGCTGTTTGTTTTTTTTTTTTCCATGAGGGAAACATATAAAAGTATTTCCAAAAGTATTTCCTTCTCCCACCCCATGTGGGTTTTCCAGCATGGGCTAGCCATTTTTTAAGCGGAAGTCTTAAGCTGACCCTGGGATCCTGGCTGAGAGAGAGTTGTACCTTAGGATTTATTCACAGAAAGGAGACTCCTCAGTCTTTTTTTTGAAGGCAAGGAAAGCCTAAAATCAATAGATTTGAAATCAAAGTTTTGGGAATAAGCCTTTTTTCCCCCCTTCTCTCTCAGGATTCAGAAAGCCAGTTCTCTCATATGCAAATACCCTATTGTTCTCCCTCTAGAAATTTTGCTTCTTTGTGTTTACTCTTTAAACAAACCTCCATTCAAAATGCTACTACAAAGCATGGCCAGCTCAGCCTACCTCAAACAGCTCCCATTTAGGGAGAGCATTACAGATCTCAGGAACCTAAAAGTTTTGGAGTATCTTTTCTTGCTTTTGATCCTGGGGGGGGGGGGGGGTGCTGAATGAATACCTTGCAGTTGAGAGCTTGACTAATCTTAAGATTCAGGGGAGAAATTCATCTCCTCACACCCTTTTGGTATTTTGGCCTGCCCAGTCTCTGCATCTCATCCCATTATGGGAGTCATCCACACTATGCTCACTGTAGAATTCTCCCTATGACGAAATTCAGAGCTCTAACAATCAAAGTCTAAATGGTTGACTTATATGGGGGAGGGGAAAGAACCTTAAAAGAGATCTGGAAGTTTATTGCTTTCAAATCATTTTAAGCTTCCTTCCCCTCAAGATAGTAAAGAAGTCTATTGGAATTGATAAAAAGGTTTTTGACTGCACTGCCTGTACCTTGTTATTAGCTTATATTATTGTATCTAATTTCTTTAAGATTTAAATTTTTTTAAGTTTAACTGTATTAATCTAATTAATATCTATTCTGTTATATGATTCTTTATCTGTACCATTTCCCTATGATTTTATTGAACATATCACTGTAAAAAAGCCCATAAGTCTTATGTATCCTGGATTTGTCATCTCACCTAGCGAGGTCACATGTTGGTTCTTCTTCCTTTTTGCCTTTGTTAATTGTCACATAATGATGGATGGATGGACTCCATCAAAACTAGTTATAAGCTGTCTACAACTTTGAAGAATATGATGACAAGAATTTAAATTGTAATTTTAATGAGTCTTGAGAAATGACTTCAGATATCTAGTAGTTTCTGAATGATAATATTTGTATATATCAGTGATGGGCAACCTTTTGAGCTTGGTGTGTCAAAATTCATCAAAAAATCAAGCATAGCTCAGGTGGTGTGTCACTTTGAGAAAAAAACCATAATTTCTCAATATTTATAGTTTAAATAATAAGAATGTATAATTGTAATATATAACTACATTTAATAAACCAAAACAGGTAAATTAATATAGGTAGAATTGTCATCTATAGTGCACAGAGTGTCTACAGTAGATTTTGTCCTCTTTGCTAGATGCCACCACCACACAGGATCCCAGGGAAAATCAGGATGTAGGGTGTCCTTTGCTCTGAGATCTCCCAGGCTGGCAACAGTTTTTGCACACCACTAATGGAGTCCTCTCTCAGGGCACACACACTTCCTCCTCCTTCATTCCATCAAAGAATGCACCAGCTCCAGCTCCTTCCTGCTAGGTACATCCTTAATACTTAAATAACTAACTAATCTTCCTCACAACAGTTCCCCCCTTTGCACAAAGCCAAAATTAACAAAATTTTGGTATTTGTGCACTACAAACTAAACGAAAATTCTAACCCAAAATAACAAACAACCTACACTAACTCTATTCTATCTAATACTATCCTACTCTACCCTACACTAGGGATTTCAACAAATGTTTCATCCTCAGCATGCGGCCTCATACTTCTTTGTATGTGGCTGCACATGTGGCCACATGTCATCAAAAATAGATACATGTATCAGTGCGGACACATATGATAGGTTTGCCATCACCAGTGTATACATATATACACACATATATACACACATATATACACACATATTATAAAGAATGTTGTATTAAAATGTAGAGAAACAGAAGTTCCTACCAAAACTTTTTATATATAAAGCAGGAAGGCAAAAAGAGTTCCTGCATGCATAATATTTTAACTCCAGTTTAATTTACTTCCACCAGAATAATCTAGATTTCTCACCAAGGTTGAAAGATTTCCTATATCTGTAGATCTGTGACAAGTATACAACAGTTCATAGGTTTTTTTAAATATCATACATCAACTGGCTATATAGAAACTCATGTGAATCCAATATAATGGGTTTGTTTGCTATTGTCAATAACTGGGCTATTGTGAATTTTGGGAATTTGGTACTTTATTTGAATGTGCATTATCTACTCTACTACTGTTTTGTTTTTATAAATCTGCTATTTTGTAAAAATTATTTGCACTCACACAGTGGATCATGGCCAAGTTTAAAAAAGGAAATGAATCTCATTTTTGGTGTGGAACTGTTGTATTCTATCTCTCCTTGGCTGACACAGTGTGTCACTGATTCTAAGATATATATATATATATCTATATAGATATAGATATATATATCTATATCTATATAGATATATATATATACATATATATATTTGCTTTTTAAAACATTTATTATTATTTTTTCCTTCTATTTGCAATATAGTATTTGAGTACCTTTAAGTACGTGTAATCAATATTACTCTTTTTTTTAAATTTTGCACTAATAAGTTTAAAATACATTGGTTCTAATATTAATGTACACCCAAAAAGCTTTAAACTATAGAATAATGCCATTGATTGTTTAAATATTATGGAACTTTATTTAATGATTCTGTCTGATTCCAGAAGAAGGAATTTTTAAAAAGCCATTGTACAGTGCCAAAGAAGCACAAAGCTAACCTGCATAGTGCCAATAGAGCACAAGGTCAAAGAGACCAACCAATCCAATGGGATTGATGTAATTTTGAGCCAAGATAAGAGGATCTGAACTTGTTTGGGGTTCGAGGTTGCAGCTGTTTTGGCATATGTCAGAGGCTGGACTTCCCTGCATCAAGCATTGCACTTCTGGCTGCCATCCTGACTCCTATAATCTAGTCCCTTTTTTGTCTTTCATAGTGTGGCAAACTTTCTGTAGTCCTGGCTACTGATTGGGTAAGTGCACAATTGCTTAAATCACTTTAATTAGGTCCTGATTCAAGGACCTGTTATAGATTTATTTTTTCCTTTACTTAGATTTTTTTAGACATAAGACTAATATTTTATATTTCATCCACAAGTTGTTTTTTCTCTTTTTTGTGGATATTTTGATTTCTTTTGCAATTGAGTTATATACCTTATAATTCAGCCACGTATCACTAAGTGATCCATGTTTCTTATTATCCACCTCAGGGGGGACTGTTATTGTTGTGAACTTTGATTTGAATTTGAGTAATTTTAGGATAAGAAACTTGCTACCTCCCAGAATCCAGAAGACGAACCTATTTGGAGAAGGCGCCATGAAGATGCCTGCAGAGACCACACGTTGCACCAGAAGATCCAGATTGAACTTTGGAATGTGAATTTGAATTATGGGAGGTTGAAAACATTTGTTCTGAATGTATATTTTTATGCCAAAGGGGACTGCCCCCAAATTGGCTTTTTGTCAATGTAGCAATCATTGATTTTGTTTTTTTCCCTTTTATCCACAAATTATTGCAATCTATAAGTTGATTATGTTTTTAATGATCCATTGGGGAGACTGGTCTCCCAAAGGATCACAGAGGGGTATGTATAAATGGAGATTTCGAACCTTGGACTGCATCCCTCCCATAAGTTCCTTAGTATCTCCCAAAATTCCCTTTAATCTCTCCTTCGTCTCCACGTTTGCATGGTCATGTTATTGTTTTATAAGTTCTATAGCTCTACCCCCTTGCCCTCTTCTTCATGAGCATAGGTCAAGTTAGTTTAGCACCTTTTCACTCTAGTTTTTTTTATGTTAGTTTATTATTAATAAAACTTATAAAAATATAATATTTAGTTATCAAATATTAATTTTAATCTCTACAGTCCCCATGTACCCCAAGAAAGGTATATAAGCTTCTCAATTTTAATGGCTCCCTGAAGTAGTCAATCTAGCATGGTTGGTTCTCCTAGGGATCAGAGTCCAGAGCAAGCAGAGTTTCAATCCTCGAAACTCTGTGTGGAGGCCTAATTTAGCACTGTACCCCTTTCCTTAATTAAAGAGTGGTTTTTCTGACTATTTAATAGTTCTGTGTTTTTTCCCAGTTAACACTCTTAATATTCTCTCTTGGTAACCTCATCAACTCCCATGAGTTTAATTATCCTCTCAATGTAGATGACTCACTGATCTATATATATTGATGCCCAGTCTCTCCTAGGAGAAACTGGGCAATTCCACATCTCAAACTCAATATGACCAAAACAGAATTTATTTTTTCTCCTATACCCATCCTCTTCTAAATTTCCCTATTTCTGTCAAAGGCACTACCATTCCTCCAAGTCTCCCCAGGTTTGTAACCTCAACTTTACCCTCAACTCCTAATTTTTCTCCACTACCTATAACGAATCAGTTGGCAAATCTTCTACCTACACATCTCTCATGTACACCCCTTCAATATACTACTTAGTCATTTAGTACCTTAGGTCTCCTAATTATTCTTCCCCCTCCAATAGAACATTCTCCACATTGATGCAATGATTTTTCTTTAAGCACAGATCTGTCTGTATTGCTCTTCTATTCAACTCCAATATTGTCTTATTGCTTCTAAATAAAATATCACCTCTAGCTTTTTAGAAACTTCACAATCTAGTCCTATCTATTTTTCCAGTCTCACTGCATATAACTACTAAACTCTTTGAATTGGCAAAACTTTTGTCTCTGTGCCATAGTACTTATCATCCCACATGCCTGGAATGCATAGCCTCCACACTTTAGCCTCAAAGAGTCTCTCTTTTCATTTAAAACACAAAAGAGGGAGATGCAGGTCTTGACACAAAGGACCCAATTTAATAACTAAGGCTGGAAATATATATAAATACACACACACACACACACACACACACACACACACACGAAAACAAAGAAATGCAACAAAGAAATGAGTAAAGAAAAGTCCAAGAGGTAAAAACCCAGAAGAAAAGTGGAGAAATGGCTTGACACAAGGGCTATAAGAAGGGCTGAAAGAAGAGAGACAAGAGATTAAAAATGTAACTAAAGCCCTTAAGGAAAAAATGAATAAATCACTTAGACCAAAAGATAGAAAACTTTATATGAGTAGTAAACACCCCCAAAATAAGTAATCAGAACTCTGTGAGACAAAAAGTAAATATTAGGACAAAGTCAAAGGGTTGGAAGAAATGGGAAAATATAAGGTATCTACTATGAAAAAAACTCAAACTATTGTGCTATAAGGAATGATACACTGCCTGATTTCCAGAAACTGGAAAGATCTCCATGAACTGTTGAGGAGTGAAATGAGCAGAATCAAGAGAACATTATACACAGAAACTGAAACACTGTGGGGCTTTGAACTAGGACAATCCTGGGGTACTTAGGAAAAAGAATGCTATCTACACTGAAAGAACTGTGGGAGTAGAAACACAGAAGAAAAATGTATGATTTCTTACTTGTTTATATGATTTGTATATGATTTGGGGTTTTGGTTTTAAAAGATTACTCTATTATAAAAATGAATAATATGTAAGTAGGTATCAAGTGATAACACATATATAACACAGTGGAATGTGCTTATCAGCTCCAGGAGGGGGGGAGAAAGAAAAAATGAATCATGGAAACAAAGAAAAATATTTTTTAAAATTTAACTAAAAAATTACAAGAAAATAATTTTTAAAAAGAAAAAACTCAACTAGAAAACAGGTAAAGGATAGATAATTTAAGAATCCTTGAAAACAATGGCCACACAAAAAACCTAGACACCATATTTCAAGAAATCATAAAATAAAACCACCTACATCTACTAGAACCAAGGGACAAAAGAAAAAACATATATATATTAAGCAACTCTTTAAAAAACCTCTTAATCTATTGTGCTCAAAGGAATAATAAACTGGAGAAATTCCACGTGAACTGGAAAGACCTCCAGGAATTGATGCAGAGCGAAAGGAACAGAGCCAGAAGAACATTGTACACAGAGACCAATACACTGTGGTAAAATCGAATGTAATGGACTTCTGTACTAGCAGCAATGCAATGACCCAGGACAATTCTGAGGGACTTATGGAAAAGAATGCTACCCACATTCAGAGGAAGAACTACAGGAGAGGAAACAGAAGAAAAACAACCGCTTGAACACATGGGTTGAGGTGGACATGATTGGAGATGTAGACTCGAAACTAACACACCAATGCAACTATCAACAATTTGAAATAGGTCTTGATCAATGACACATGTTAAAATCATTGGAAATACGCATCAGCCATGGGGGGGTTGGGGGGGGGAGGGTGAAGGGGAAAGTAAGAGCATGAATTATGTAACCATGTTAACTTTTCTAAAAAATAAATATTAATAAATGTTTTAAAAAAAACAAACCTCTTATTGAAAATACCCAAGAATGTCAGTCAAAATCTTAAAAATATAAACTACTACAAACACAGAAACATATGAGAGATTGCAAAGCCTGAGCAACTATGGTGAACAACTTTTTCAGGGGTGAAAGTGAGATGCAAGGACAGGCTAACAATTAGGGAGAGGCTCTCATCTGAAAGAAACAAGTTGGTGGCAAGTGGATAGAGTGCTAGGCCTGGAGTCAGGAAGACCTGGATTCAAATCTGGCTTCAGAAACTTACTGGCTATGCGATCTTGGGCAAGTCATTTAACCTTGCTTGTCTCAAGTTCCTGATCTGTAAAATGAGCTGAAGAAGAAAATGGCAAAGTACTCCAGTACCTTTGCCAAGAAAATCTCAAAAAGAGGTTACAAAGAATTTGACACAATTGAAAATGTGTCAATTCATCAAAAATGTACAAAGAAGGGTTGAAGAGGCACAATTTGGTGACAAAATGTTTAAACTTCAACAAGGAAACAACCAGGAATAGGGATGTGGCTTCTTAAGGAGGGTAATTCCTAAGAAGAAACAATTATAAACAAAACAAACTTCATGATCCTGAAGAATGAAAGGGGAGGAAGAACTAGATTCTAAGGGGATACCTTGGACACTTCTTCAACAATTAAAGAATAGCTTAATACATATGGCATATTAATGTAATAGAAGATTACTGTGCTTTAATGAAAATTCATAGAAACCTAGGTAGTAGGAACTGATGCAAAGTTAAGTTAGCAAAACCAAAATAACTTATACAAGGACAGCAATATTGTAAATACAAACTACTTTGGAAGCATTAAAAACACTGCCTCTGATCAATGAAATGACCAACCATGTCTCCAGAGGACCTGTGTTAAAATATTACCTCCTGAAAGAATGATAATGGAGACACATGGCAGAGACATACATTTTTTGATATAACCACCATGTGGATTTGGTCTTAATGATTTTGATTAGTTGTTTAAGTGCCAAAGATATACCATGAACTGTGCTAAGTACTTTATGAATATTCTTTCATTTGATTCTCCCAACAATACTATAAGGAAATGCTATCATTATAATTTTACAGTTGAAGAGAGTGAGACAGACAGAGCTAAGTGTGATGTTCAGAGTCCTACTAGCTAAGTGTTATGTTCAGAGTCCTACTGTTCAGTAAAGAGTCTGAGGCTGGATTTGAATTCTGTTCTTCCTGACTCCAGGCCTCATGCTCCATTGAAGTGGAAATCGTGTCAAAGTGTGTTAGTTAAAATCACCTGGGGTTCTATTTGGAAGGATTGAACCTCAATATAGTGTTTGACAAACTTCTGTGGACCTGTGGGGGTCCTTAAAACTACATTTCCCGTGGTCCAACGGGTTTCATGGGTTTCCGGTTTTGGATGACTATTCAAGGCGAGGGACTGTTTGAAATTAGGGGGAAGTGACTTGGGACGGCCTCTTTAGTTACCGGAGCTGGAAGAGAGAGGAAGGTAAATGGCTGAGGTGAGGTTGGAATAGGTTTTCTTACAGGCGCGTGGTCAGTTTATCTCTATCAGCATGGCTTTTATTAAAATACTATTCTCCCTTTTGATCTCGGCCCTCATCATTTTTAACCATAACAAAAGACAAGAAGAGTCACTTTATCCTCAAAGACTGGAACAAAGGCAAGGAGGAATATCACAGGATTATAAAACTGAGAAGAACTTCTGAAGCCACCTAGTCCAACTCCTCATTTTACACATGAGAAAATTGAGTTCCAGGGAGTTTAAAGGATTTGCTCAAGGTCACATATATAGTAAGCACCAAAGGTGAGATTTCAACTCAGGTCTTCTTGACTCCTACACTTTTTTTCTCTGTACTAAAAAGATAACAAGAAATCCAAACAGAAGTGATATGGATCAAGTTATGTAAATTGAGAGGAGGGAGCAAATATTAAAGATGCTATGGCTACAGAATGGACTATTGGTAGAATTGGGATAGGGGTGGGAGAATAACATTACTCCTCCCCACACTCTATGCTCCAAGCAAAATGGCCTCATGTCTCCTAGGTCAGTCCCTCAACTTTTTGCCTTTGATCACTTCCTAAATCTTCAATACACTGGCCTAACTCCAACACTCCCTATCCTTATCTTCTCTTAAAACAGTAATCTCTCCCTAAATGATATCAATTTCTAAAGTCTCAAAAAAAAAACCCTTCATTTGATTTTAGGATCCCTCTCAAATTATTGGTCTGCTCCTCCTCCCTTTCATAAATTCCTCAAAAAGCTGTCTATGCTCTTTGACTTGATTAGTCTCCACCCAATCTCTTTTAATAAGACTTTTGACCTTATCACTCAAATGAAACCTCTCTCTACAAAAGCAATAATTGCCAAATTCAATGGCCTTTCCTCTATCTTCATCTTTCTTAACTTTGCAGCATTTAACATCATTAATCATCTTCCTTCTGGATACTCTCTCCTCTGCATTTTCTTGATAGCACTTAAGCTTGATACTCCTACCTTTCTAGCTACCTCTTAGTTCTTAATTTCCTTTTCTGGATCAATATCCATATTCCATCACTTAAGAGTGTTTGTACCCAAAGATTCTGTGTCCAGGGTTCATTTCTCTTCTCTCACTACACCTTTTTTGGTAATCTGAAGAATCCTTTTGGATTCAATTATCTCTCTGCAGATGACTCACCTATATATCCATCCCTATTCACAGTCCCTTCTCCTGAGGTCCAATTCCACATCAAATTGCATTTTGAATTCTTCAAAGTGAATTCTCTTTCTGGCATCTCAAACTCAACATGTAATACATCTAAAACAGAACTCAGTCTTTTTCTCCTACAACCTACATCTCTTTTTCTGTAATGAATACCTCTGTCCTTGGTTATGGCTTGGACCTGGAAGCTTAAGCCATTTAATCCTGCCCTCTTATTTTACAGATGATGAAACTGAGACCCAAAGAAGTCATTGTTCAAGGTCATTCAGATAGTAAGAGCCAGAGTGAAATGTGAACCCAGGTCCTCAGATGCCTAATCTAACACTTCTCCCCAACCCCCCACCGACTTTACCCTGTTTCCCAATATATTCACATAGCAACCAGTTGCTCAAATATTCATCACTTCTAAACTGGACCATTCTAACAGCTTCTTAACTGGTTTCTTACATTTATCTTCTGCCTCACCAATCTATCCTTTATACAAGACAATTGCCAGTGAAATTCCTAAAACATGTCTCACCATATCACTCCCTTTGCTTAAAATGTTTCACTGGTTCCCTTACTACTTTAAGACTAGAATACAAATGCCCTTTTTAAGTATTTAAAACCCTTCGTAATCTTTCTCCATCCCAGGATTGTCACATATTACACCCTCTTGCTGTCTATTCCAGTCAAATTATTCTATCTCATATGCAACATCCCATCTCCTATTCTGCCATGCCTAGAAAGCACTCTTTCCATACCTCCTCCTCTGAACTAGGGATACCATTTCTAGGCATATACCCAAAGGTCAATGAAAGAAAAGTACCATATACACAAAAACAATTATAGCTAGGTCCTCAAAGTCTATGTCACTTTTTTGGGGTAGTAAAGTCCTAGAAATAAAGTATCTGCCTATTAATCAGGAAACAGCTAAACAAACTGAGATACAAAAATGTAATATCACTGGATCAAAAGAAACAATGTATATACTCAATGTTCAGAGAAGCATAGAAAGACAGACTGATGCAGAGCAAAAGAAAACTATGACTGGAACAATGTAAATAGAAAGAATAAACTAAACATTACTTAAGTTTGTCTTGAAAAAGAGCTGAGAAAATGTGCCCCTCTCCTTTCCCTTGAAATGAGGAGGTTCATTTGGGTGTGAAGTATTATGTATACTGTCATATATAGTCAAAATGTTGGTTAATGTAAACTGCTTTGTCATCTATTTTTAAAAATCTGTTAAAAGGAATGGCTCAAGAAGCAAGAGACCAATTTATACAAGAACTACAATAGTATAAAGAAAAATAATTTAAAAGACTTAAGAATTTTGTTCAATATAATGAGCAATTACTACTCCAGAAGAATGTTGATGAATTATGCTTCTCACTTTTTGGCAGAGAAGCAACAGATTACAGAGAGATTCATTTTTGGACACATATAATATATGTATTTGTTCTGAATGACTATTCTTATGTTATAAAGTTTTTCTTGGGAGGGAGAGAGGAATTCGTGGAAGAGTGAAAGGAGTGACAGCAATACCTTAAAAAAAAAAAAATCTGAGATAGCTAGGTAGCACAGTGGATAGAGTGTCACACCTGAGTTTTAAAAAAGAGATCATCAATAAATCATTAAAAAAAATAGTAAGCAGAAGAAAAATTCATTTTGAAAAGGCACTAACAGGCAAAGTAGTTATGGGAATTACAATGTTAAATTCAAATTATACCTCCCAAAAAAGCTGTATATGGTATGAAGAAAAAGAATACAAAAAAGTTCAGTTTCAATTATAATCCTTTTTGTTCTTTGTGTATTTCTATATTCATCTTTACTTAAGTTTATTAGTTGTAATAAAAAAATTTAATTTAAAAATGATATGAGTCGTGGAAGAAGGGTCATATTGTGAAATATGTGATATATTTTTTAAAAAGCACCAATAAAAAAGAAAGCTCCTATCAATACTCAGCTCACATGCCAGCTTCTACATGAAGGTTTCCCTGATCCTTCCCAGCTGCTAGTATCCCTTCAAATTACTTTCTATTTTGTTTGGTATATATTTTGTATTTTGTATAGGTGTATATGTTGTTTCCCTGATACAATGTAAACACTTAGCTGTAAGAAATTCTTTCTTTTACCTCTGGATAAGAGAACATGGTAAACAGGAACTTATTAAAGTTTCTACTTAAAATTAAAAAAACCTAATAAAATCATCTTAAAGTAATTTAAGAGTAATTTCTAGCATTAAAACGAACAGTAAAGTATTGTGGAAAAAATGCTAGATTTGAATTGGATTTGAATTATAGTTCTAGTATCTGCTGTGTGACCATAAGCAAGCCACATAACTAACTCATCTGTAACACAAAAGACAATTGCACTACCTACTTCACAGGGATGTTGTGAAAAAAATATTTTGTAAAATGTTAATTTGCTAAATAGAATTACCACTCTCATTATTATCATGAAACTTTCCCCACAAAGTCCTATTCTAGGACACACGTAAAACCCAATGGAATTGTGCGTCAGCTATGGAAGGGGGTAGGAGAGGGGGAAGGATAGAACATGAATCCTATAACCATGGAAAAATGTTCCAAATTAATTAATAAAGATTTAAAAAAACAACAACAACAATAACCACAAAAACAAAGTCCTATTCTAATTCCTGGGTTCTCAAAGGCTACTGTCATGGAAGAATATAGTCTGTGGCAGTTTCTACCTGGTTGGAAAGGCTTCAAAGGTTCCAGTTAACTGATTATGAATACTAAGTACCTGCCTAGTTAAATACAGAGAAGCTCATTTCCAGCAAACTGGCCATTTAGAGAATCCTTTGGCCACTTCCACCACTATTATGGATGTCATCCAAATGATGCAAGAGAACAGGGTTAAGATGAAAACAAAAACATATTTTTTCAAGTTAACATAAAATGCAACTAGTAGGAAGGTCAGAGAATTAAAATTAGAGTTGCTTTTGTTTGTTTTCAGTCCTTGTCTCCCCTAGCTGATTCATTTTCAGTTCAAGTGAGAATGCTTTTGAGCTCTCAGGGAAAGAGCAGGGCTAAATTTTAAAATTACAGTAAATTATATAGTTAGATAGTAAAAATTACATTATATATTATGTAGTAAAAATTATAGTAAATTTAAAAATTATAGTATATAAATTTTTAAAATATAGTCAACAGCAAATGAAGGCTCAGTCTGGTTCACATATCAACATTTTTTTCCCAATGCTTCACACTACATGGACAATTCGCTAGAGGAGCCCACAAAACATTAAGTTTTAGGTGGGCTACTAATACTCTGAGTGACCCCAAAGACTCCCAGAAAGATTTGTTGTTCAGTCATGTCCTATGCTTCATGACCCTATGGAGGAGGTCATGGTAAAGATAGTTGAGTGGTTTGCCATTTCCTTCTTGCTTATTTTACAGATGAGGAACTGAGAAGCAAACAGGGTTAAATAACTTGCCCAGAATCACAAAGCTAATAAGTATTTGAGACCAGCATTGAACTCAGTCTTTCTGACTTCAGCTCCAGCACTAACCACTGCGTCTACTTAGCTAGCCTCTGTAGAAAGATGCTGGGGTCCAAATGCAAACCTGAAAACAGCCTTAAAGAGAAGCAACAGCAAGGGTAAAATGTAGAGCAAAGCTCAGGGAACATTACTTATCTTCACTTTAAAGGTATTACCTGGAACCTTAGGCCTTGCGAACTATTTAAAACAATATTTTTGTTATGAAACTGTTTTCAAAGCAGCTAGGTGGGTCCAGTTCATAGAGCACTGACTGGACTTAAAGTCAAAAAGATCTCACTTCATATTTGGCTTCAGACACTTATTAGCGTTGTGACTTAGTCAAAAGACCATGCTCATTTGTAAAAATAGGAATAATAGAATCTACCTTCCAGGGATGTTGAAAAGATCATATAGGTTAATTTGTATCAAGTATTTCGCAAATCTTAAAAATGTTTTTAATACTAACTACTTTATTTTATGCATTTAATTTAAAATAATTATTTGGGAATACATAGTCTTTATAAGACTTACAAGGAGGTAAACAACTTTAAAAGGTTAAGAACTCCAGACCTAGAACCTTCTAATAAGTTAATAGATCAACAAGTATTTATTAAGAGCAAGGCCTGGGGGTACAAAATGCATAAGTGAATCGATTTCCTAGCCATCCCGGGGCTTATCTTCTAAGAGAATCAGCTCAAATTCCAAGATAAAGGCGTATTTTTCTCCCAAGGATTGCCTAGTTCCCCTAGAATATCAGGGACCTTCAAAAAATGAGGAAGTGTCCAAAGGAAGAAACTCCCACACACACTCATCCAGCCCAAGGGAAAGCGTTGAATGAACCATACAAATACCAGCTATTACTATTCCAGGAGACACAAGGGGTGGGGCATTTCGGCAAAGAGGACCCCTACCCACATTCTCTAGAAACAGGAAGGACGGCTGTCTCTCTACTAGACTAGTAAATTAGCATCCCCTCCACCTTCCCTTCTTGGCGAGGACCCCCACTCCCTTCCTCTCCTTAGTTTCAGTTTCCAGGGAATGGAGTGACCAGAGCAGCCCCTGCCCCAAGGCTTGGCCCAGCTCGGGGAGAAGGGGGAGGGGGTGCGGTCACAGCTCTGGCTTCAATCATCTCATGAGGTGGGGAGCGCCCCAGCCCCGCACCTGTCCCAGTCCTGGCCAGTCACCTGTCTTCCCGGCCGGTCTTTCCCGCGCTGCCTCCGCTGAGCTGCGCCTCGCGCTGTGCCCCCAGCCGGCCCAGCTGCCAGATGCTGCCACTGCCGCCGCCGCCGTTGCCGCCCCTAGCGCAGCCGCCACCCGAGCAGGAAAGCACCGGGTCCCCAGTTGGCGACTCTCACAGCAAAATGGCGGCTCCGTGTGCGTGAGCGGCGCTGGCTCAGCTAGGGGAGACCCGGGGGCGGGGCCAGGGCGCGAGGGGGCTCCGCCCCCAACGCCAGCCGAAGGCAGTCAGCGAGCCTGGGGTTGGTGGAAAGGGGAGAGGAGAAAACACTTGGGAAGAGCTGGGAGGGGGGGGCCACGAAGAAGATGGGGTTCGAGGAGAAGAGAGAGTTAGGGAAAGAAGCGGGAGACGAAGGAACCTGGAGGGCGAATAGGGCTCATGGATAGGAGAGAACTATGATGGAGGAAGAAGGCCCTTGAGGGGTCGGGGGAAGCAAAGATGGCCTGAAGGAAGGAGGAGGTAGTGGGCCTGAGAGAGGAGAATGGGGACAGAAGGAAGGATAGGGGGACAGAAGGAATGACAGAAGACAGAAGGAAGATAGGAAGCTTCATAGAAAAAACAAAGGGAAAGAAATGAGGAGCATGGACGCTGAGAGTTTGAGTGGGAGAAGGAGTTTAGGAAAGGTGGAAAGTCTGGAGGTAGGCTTGGATTGAATAATACCATACCTTAATACAGTATGGTTAATACTACCTTGTTCTTCTGGGCTAGAGAAAGAGTGAAGTGGAATTGGCTAAAGTACAAGACCAAAACGAACAAAGTACAATAGTAACTAGGCTTTCTAGATCAGTGGACCCCCAAGGAGGTCATTTATAAATTTCAGGTCTGTGAACTTGGATGAGGGGGGAAATGATTTTCATTAACTTCTCTATAAAATGTAGTATTTCCTTCAATTTTTTTTTCATTTTGGGGGGGTCCATGACATGCAAAAAGGTTAAGAACCCCTCTTACAGACTTTTTCTTCCTTAGAGTTCTCTTGCTTCCCTCTTCCTCAACCCCACCCCCAAAATTAAATGATTTGTATTATACAAGTCCTACAAAGAACTACAAAGAAAGCAATTGGTACTAAATATCTCTAGGGTCAAATGGGTGGACTAAGCTGGAAAGAGCAAGAAGCAAAGTGCATTTTGTTTGACTTGGGCTTTGATGATTCATAGAATTAATAGTTTTAAAATATGGAATACCCTTGGGCTGGGAGATGTAAAATGGTAGTTAAAGTTCTATAAAGGACAGAAGGCAGATATAGTTTTCCCTGGCATGATAATTTCCCAAGATCTCAGGTAGATTTGTCCAAGGTTCTGGTATTCTATATCTCTGCATCTGTGGTCAACACGTTCATTCTATTTGGATCTCTGCTCCATCTTTTTCCTCCTGTGTTCCAGGCTTTGCATTTACTTCTTCTATTTGGCTCTCATGAGACAGTGGGAATCAACAAGATGACATTATCTTTTCTGAAGTTCAACATTAATAAGATAGATCATTTAATTATACAGGGGCCTTCCCCCCCAGTGGAAAACTCAAAACACTTGAAAAATGTTAAATAAGGGAATATTTTAAAGTAGTACTAAAAATAAAAGGGAAAACAGAAAAAGAACAAATACTAAGTAACATCTCTTTTAAATCTCTTATGTAATACTTTGGGTACACTTTTCCTTCACCTCTGCTCTCTACCGTGTGTGTGTGTGGGGGGGGGGATGTATGTGTATGTGTGTGAACATGTTATCTTTTCCTACTCCTTGACATTAAGGGTTAGCCTGTTTCTTCACCTCTGAACAGGGTTCTACAACTATTTTGAGTCAATAGTAATAGAGACAGGAGCATAAATGGAACTTTTAGTATCCTTTTACATTTCTCTGTTGTAAAAAAAACAACATATTCATCATGTGTTGACTGTAGTGATGACAATTTCCTAGAGGAACTGGGAATAGTTAGAGTACTAGATTTTGAATTAAAGGATCTTATGTTAAAATTCTGGCTTTACCATTGTTCTCTTGGTAACCTTGGGCAAGTCATTTAAACTCTGTGACTGTTTTTGCTCTTGTAAAATATGGCAGTTAGACAAACTAGTTGTTCTTTCTCAAAGGTATGTATGTCTCAGGTGTGAATTTCAAAAGGTATACATCTAAATTCTGCTCTCCATGTGTCTATTTAAAACATCAATTATAAACTATATTATACATTATCATATAATATATATTATAAACTACCTACTTTGGCCTCCACCATCAATTCAATTTGGTCTGAGCTTATAATTACGGTTATGAACCATCTGAGCAAAAACTAAACTAAATCAGTTTGCTGCCTGTTCTTCCCAGCTTGGTCAGGCAAAGTGACTTCCCCTAATGGGAGCCCTAGTGAAGTAAAGAAAGAGGAAGTAAGGGAGGAGAAAGAGAGAAAAGACAATCCCAAGACCCAGGTAATGCTTCTGGAGGCCCAACTACTATCCTTTGTTGTCAACTTAAAGGTTCAGTGTACCTCAATCCCTCACAGCAAAGAATATTGTGCTGTAAGGAATTATATTTGAAACCCCCTAGATTAGATGAAAGCAAGTCCTTTTCATCTCTAAACTTAAATCTATTAATTGGCCAATCAATAAACATTTATTAAGTTCCTACTATATGCACTGGAGTTACAAAAGGGGCTAAAAAACAAGGAATCCTCAAGGAATGTATAATCTAAAGGGAGACACAACACAAGCCCATTTATATAAACTAGGTCTATATTAGGATAAATTGTGTTATAAAAGAAGAGGGGTTAATCTGGATACTACCACTATTAGGCAGGTTATTAGTAGTAGTAATCTAAGATATTAATCTGAGGAGGCTTTGGTTTGGTTCCCTAATGGCTGGTACAGGGACACCTGAGTCCTGCCACCCAGCTGGATGTTATAATAACTGCCCTTCTTTATAACAGTGCCCAGGCAGGGTCTCTAAAGGTCAATGGATGGGTAACTCTTTCAGGTCCTACCTCAGGTTGATTGATTATTGGTATTGGGCTCTATCAGCCTTGGATAACATTCATCTGACTGCATTGCTCCCTCCCAAGAGTGGTGATGGAATAACTACTCCAGGAAGGTACTTAATAACTTTTATCTATGTTGTTTAACAAGGGAAAGGAATGATCAGGAATGGGTTGGGGAATAGGTGACCCTATCACTAAATCTATGACAATAATCCCTCAGGACTGTAGGCTGTTCAGTAATGCTGGGCTTGTTCTTCACCTCCTCTGGCTCAGCCTGGCCACAGCCAAACCAGAGTAAGCAAACTGTTTGAATGATACAAATATTGGTGATGGTTTCTCTCAGCTTCTTACTGCTCATTGTTTGCTACAGCCTTTTTGAAATTCCACCTTTCACCACCGTCTTCTTCTCCTATCCACTTCCCGGATCACCCTCCCACCCCCCACCAGGCCCCGGGATACCTAAATATCTAGAATTACACATAACATTTCTCCACTTAGGAATACAAATAATTAGATCATATTGAAGCCCTTAAAAAGGCAAATTTAAAAATAAGAGTTTTCTTTCTTTCCCCTCTGTTTCTTATTTACTTTTTCATGTTTCTCTTGATTTTTGTGGTTGGATATCAAACTTTCCATTTAGTCCTGGTTTTTTCTGTGCAAATACTTGGAAATCTTCTACCTTGTTGAAAGGCCATACTTTCCCCTGGAAGTATATAGTCAGTTTTGATGGGTAGTTGATCCTTGGTTGTAGACCCAGTTCTCTTGCCTTTCTGGATATCATATTCCAAGCCTTGCAGTCTTTTAGCATGGAGGCTGCCAGATCCTGTGTGATCCTGATCAAGGGTGCTCCTTGATATCTGAATTGTCTCTTTCTGGCTTCTTGTAAAAGTTTTTCTTTTACTTGGAAGCTCTTGAATTTGGCTATTAGATTCCTGGTGGTTGTCTTTTCAGGGTCTAGTGTAGAGGGTGATCTATGGATCCTTTCAATGTCTATATTGCCCTCTTGTTGTAGAACTTCAGGGCAGTTTTGCTGAATAATTTCTTTTAGTATGGAGTCCAAATTTCTATTAATTTCTGCTTTTTCAGGAAGACCAATGATTCTCA
>NC_058130.1:256235509-256280581 GCF_016433145.1 Gracilinanus agilis
ACAAAAATCAAGAGAAACATAAAAAGGTAAATAAGAAACAGAGGGGAAAGAAAGAAAACTCGTATTTTTTAAATTTGCCTTTTTAAGGGCTTCAATAAGATCTAATTATTTGTATTCCTATGTGGAGAAATGTTATGTATAATTCTCTGTAGTGAACTTTATTCACTATTATAGTATTCACTATTATAGTAATCAGAAGAATTATACATAGGGACAGGTTGGAATACTAAATGGTCTAAGATGATATGGGGGGGTGGGAAAGAGTGGGGTGAATAGTAGGGGACACCAAGAGAAACTTGAATGAATAAGAAAAATAGGATATTCTATTACACACAAAGAGGGCATGGGAAGGGGAGGGGACAAATACTATTATAAGAAGGAGAAGAAGAGAGCATTAAGAGGTAATATTTAAACTTTACTCTCAATGTAATTAACCCTGAGAGGGAAGAGTAGCTATATTATCCATTTGTATATAAAACTCTATCTAACCCTACTGAGAAAGTCAGAAGGGAAAAATCAAGGGGAGCAGGGGAGTGGGGAGGTCAAAAAAAGGGAGGGGAGAAGAAGGGGGAGGGAATTCATTACGCCTTTAAAAATAAAAATAGGGGAATAATAAGGGAGGGGGTAGAAAGGGAAGTTAATCAAGGGAGGGGTTAAGGGTTATCAGCTTAATGCAAACCACTGGTTTAAAAGGAAATAGTGTAAGAAGAAGGAGTAGAACTAGGAGATGATACAAAAATGTCAGCGAATGCACAACTGATAATTATAAATCTGAATGTGAATGGGATGAACTCGCCCATAAAAAGGAAGCAAATAGCAGAGTGGATTAGAACCCAAAATCCTATCATATGTTGTCTACAAGAAACACATATGAGGCGGGTTTAAGGTAAAGGGCTTGAGCAAAATCCTTTGGACCTCAAATGAGAAAAAGAAGGTAGGAGTGGCAATTATGATTTCTGACAAAGCAATGCAAGGATGGTTCAACATTAAGAAAACCATCCACATAATTGATCATATCAGCAAACTAACAAACAAAAAATCACATGATTATCTCAATAGATGCTGAAAAAGCCTTTGACAAAATACAGCACCCATTCCTATTGAAAACACTGGAAAGTATAGGAATAGAAGGACCTTTCCTAAAAATAATAAACAGTATATATCTAAAACCATCATCAAGCATCATATGCAATGGGGATAAATTAGAAGCCTTTCCAATAAGATCAGGAGTGAAACAAGGATGCCCATTATCTCTTATATTATTTAACATTGTACTGGAAACACTAGCAGTAGCAATTAGAGAAGAAAAAGAAATTGAAAGTATCAAAATAGGCAATGAGGAGACTAAGCTATCACTCTTTGTGGATGATATGATGGTCTACTTAAAAAATCCTAGAGAATCAACTAAGAAGCTTGTAGAAATAATCAACAACTTTAGCAAAGTTGCAGGATACAAAATAAATGCACATAAATCATCAGCATTTCTATATATTTCCAACACAACACAGCAGCAACAGGTAGAAAGAGAAACACCATTTACAATCACCCTAGACAATATAAAATACTTAGGAATCTACCTACCAAAACAAACACAGCAATTATATGAAAACAACTACAAAACACTTTCCAAAAAAATAAAACTAGATCTAAACAATTGGAAAAATATTGATTGCTAATGGGTAGGATGAGCTAACATAATAAAAATGACCATTCTACCCAAATTAATTTACCTATTTAGCACCATACCTATCAAACTAGCAAAAAACTTTTTTATTGAATTAGGAAAAACTATAACAAAGTTCATCTGGAATAACAAAAGATCAAGAATATCAAGGGAAATAATGAAAAAAAAAATGTGAAGGAAGGGGGCCTAGCAGTACCAGATATTAAACTATACTATAAAGCAGTGGTCATCAAAACGATATGGTACTGGCTATGAGACAGAAGGGAGGATCAGTGGAATAGACTTGGGGTAAGTGACATCAGCAAGACAGTGTATGATAAACCCAAAGAGCCCAACTTTTGGGACAAAAATCCACTATTTGACAAAAACTGCTGGGAAATTTGGAAAACAATATGGGAGAGATTAGGTTTAGATCAACATCTCACACCCTACAGCAAGATAAATTCAGAATGGGTGAATGACTTGAATATAAAGAGTGAAACTATAATTAAATTAAGTGAACACAGAATAGTTTACTTGTCAGATCTCTGGGAAAGGAAAGATTTTAAAACCAAGCAAGAGTTAGAGAAAATTACAAAATGTAAAATAAATGATTTTGATTATATCAAACTAGAAAGCTTTTGTACAAACAAAAACAATGTAGCCAAAATCAGGAGGGAAACAACAAATTGGGAAAAAATCTTTATAACAAAAATCTCTGGCAGGGGTCTAATTATTCAAATATACAAGGAGTTAAAGCAATTGTATAAAAAATCAAGCCATTCCCCAATTGATAAATGGGCAAGAGACATGAATAGGCAATTTTCAGGTAAAGAAATCAGAAGTATCAATAAGAACATAAGAAAGTGTTCTAAATCTCTAATAATTAGAGAAATGCAAATCAAAACAACTCTGAGGTATCACCTCACACCTAGCAGATTGGCTAAAATGAAAGAAGGGGAGAGTAATGAATGCTGGAGGGAATGTGGCAAAACTGGGACATTAATGCATTGCTGGTGGAGTTGTGAACTGATCCAACCATTTTGGCTGGCAATTTGGAACTATGCTCAAAGGGCTATAATAGAATGCCTGCCCTTTGATCCAGCCATACCATTGGTGGGTTTATAACCCAAAGAGATCAAAGATAAACAGAGTTGTACAAAAATATTTATAGCTGTGCTTTTTGTGGTGGCAAACAACTGGAAAAGGGGGGTATGCCCTTCAATTGGGGAATGGCTGAACAAATTGTGGTATATGCTGTGATGGAATACTATTGTGCTCAAACGGATAATAAACTGGAGGAATTCCATGTGAACTGGAAAGACCTCCAGGAATTCATGCAGAGCGAAAGGAACAGAGCCAGAAGAACATTGTACACAGAGATCAATACACTGTGGTAAAATCGAATGTAATGGACTTCTGTACTAGCAGCAGTGCAATGACCCAGGACAATTCTGAGGCATTTATGGAAAAGAACGCTACCCAAATTCAGAGGAAGAACTGTAGGAGTGGAAACAGAAGGAAAACAACTGCTTGAAATCATGGGTTGAGGTGGACATGCTTGGGGATGTGGACTCGAAACTACCACACCAATGCAACTATCAACAATTTGGAAATAGGTCTTGATCAATGACACATGTTAAAACCAGTGGAAATATGCATCAGCCATGGGGGGTGGGAGGAGCTGGGGGGGGGTGAAGGGGAAAGTAAGAGCATGAATTAAAAAAAATAAAGTAATGATGGAAAAAGTGAGGATAGAGAAAAAAATTTAATTTTAAAAAGTGATATTGGTCCTAGTCTCCCTGAAGTATGATGCCCCTGCTCCATCTCACCTTTCCAATTCCTTCCTGATAGCATTTCTAGTGTAGTAGCCATTATGCAGTCCAAGGTGATTTGAAGGAGAATAAAAGAGTTGGGAGACAGAAATATTTTAATCTTGACTTTTATTCCCATAGACTAGGGGTCCTTACCTGGATTTCAAAGGAGTATGTGAACTGGGTTTTCTAATATTTTGATAATTTTTGTTAACAGTGACTACACTGGCCCCTAATACCTGAATACCAACTATGTTGCATTTCACCCTTCCCCCAGGGTTCTATAATAACCTTAAGGAGGTTGGGAGGAGGGCAGTCTCCCTGCCATTGACTATAACTTCCATTGATTATGTTCTTTCAGTTTTAGGGGGTCCCTTGAAACCCAATTCCATTTAACCACCTAACAGTTGGATTAACTTTTATAAAAGAATATTTATTTCAATGATTTAGCAAGAAAAAATAAACAAACATTGCTTTCCCACCTCCAGTACCTAGGAGACTTAATTCCCACTTTACACTACTTCAGTCCCTGGGGAAGGCAAGAGGATTAGGTTCACAGCTTAGCTCAGTTCTTATATAGCACAGTCCCACTAAATTACAAATCCTCTTTGGTTGTGGTTCCCAGACATCCTGTTTTTTTAGGATTTCTCTTTTAGGCTGGTAGTCACATCCAGTCTGGAATCTTGCCTCCTAGGTTGCCATGACTTGAATTCATGTCCAGAGACTCCACAATCTTCATCTAGAACTGAAAAGGACAATTGAAATAGATCAGACCTCATGTTTCTTGGTGCCACAAAGACTAACTGTACCACCCAGGTCAGTTCATAGTGCCTATGCATCAGGTAAAACTCAATAGTTACTTTCCTTCCTCTACCTACCTCCAGATATTACTGGAAAGAGAGAGCTACTTTGTCCTAATCTGGTCATTTTAAAGGCAGAACTTAGTCTAGCTACTAAGCCCATGGAAAGAGGTTGTTCCTAGCTACATGGTTTGTTGTTGCTCAGTCTTTTTCAGTTTTGCCTGACTCTTTGTGACCCCATTTGGGGTTTTGTTGGCAAAAGTACTAGAGTAATTTGCTATTTCCTTCTTCAAGCCACACGGTAGAATTCAAAATTACTTCTGTGAGAAGCAAGTCTGGTGTTTCTCATGTGGGTATTTCCATGTTAGGTGAGGTAGGGCTGCAGAAAGCATAGTCTCATTACATGTATGTTAATATAACTGGCTTCCTTTATATTTTATATATTTAAAAACACTTTCATGATAATATATGTATAACCCAGTGGAATTATTTAGCAACTCTGGGAGGGGGGACAAAGAAGGGGACAGAGACAACATGAATCATGTAACCATGGAAAAAATTTTTAAATAAAAAACCCCCCATTTTTATGAAAATGGGTCCATAGGCTTCATGAAACTTCCAAAGAGGTCCATGACACAAAAAAAATTTACAACCTTTATCCTAGAATGTATATGTATATTACATGTACATGCATATGTATGTGTGTCTTTATATATACACACTTATATGCATATATTTTTGCCAGCTCCAAAGCCAAAGATGAAAGATGGTGCAGGGGAGGAATTGTACTCTCTGTGGTTCTTATATCCTTGCCACTCAAATCTGTGTTAGAAGGGAAGACTTGGCTGACACACTAGAGTGACATTTTTTTTTAAATCCTTACCTTCCATCTTGGCATCAATACTGTATATTGGCTCCAAAGCAGAAGAGTGGTAAGGGCTAGGCAATGGGGGTTAAGTGACTTGCCCAGGGTCACACACACTTAGGAAGTGTTTGAGGCCAGATTTGAACCTAGGACCTCCTGTCTCTAGACCTAGCTCTCAATCCACTGAGCCACCCAGCTGCACCCTAGAATGACATGTTTAAAATTTTACATGGATTATGATTAAGAAATGTATTTGTTTATCTGGGATTTTTACATTTTTTTAAACCTTAATATCTTTTTTATATATATCTTTCTATATTAATTTTTTATTTGTTACAGGACTAGGCAATGGGGGTTAAGTGACTTGCCCATGGTCACACAGCTAGGAAGTGTCCGAGGACAGATTCGAACCTAGGACCTCCTGTCTCTAGGCCTGGCACTCAATCCACTGAGCCATCCAGCTGCCCTACATTTTTGTTAATGTAGATGCTATAAGTATTTATGAACTGATTTAAGTTGTCTTATTAGTTATAATAAAATTAAATTTTATTAAGAATTAGTTATAGATTGTCAGGAAAGTTTGTACATCAAAATAAAACCCCCAGAGCATTAAAGTTGTTAATATACAATGAGGCTAAAATAGAACTGTATAGATTTTACTTAGGAAATAAAGCAAGTCAAAGTTATCTTCTAATGACTTAATATCTTTTTTTTTATCCCATCCAAGATTAAAATGATAGATTTTGCAAGTTATACAAATGCACTAATGCAAAATTTGTAAGATATGGAGTATTACATGAATCGGGGAAATACATTAAGTTGAAAGAATATTATTTAAAAAGGGAATTTTTTTTTGTTTCTTAGCATTTTAATGCCATGTTAGATATATTAAGTTGTTATTTGTAATATGTCTATTCATGTAAAGTATGAATCAATGGTCTACAGTAAGAATGCTAAGGTCAGCACATGAATTGATTTTCAGTGGCAGATTGAGTAATAGCAACATAGTTAAAATTTCAAAGTAGATAAAGTATGCTTTTGGTGCTTTCCTCCTTTTAAAAAATACTTCTCTATTTTTATGAACCCTCTACTTTGGTTTCCCTCCTCCAAATTGCTCCTCTAACCTGTCTTTTTTCCCCAAACCGATTTGATATAAAATTCCCTGTGTTTTAAAATATATTGAAAGAACCTAGAATTTCCATCCAGTTGGGGAATGGTTGAATACTTTTTGGAGCAAAAGAGGAGTTAATCTGATTCCTATGTAGAATAGTCAATCTCAGCCACCATTAAGCAATTTTTGATACCTTGATAGATCTGTGACCTCATCTTTCCCAATAATGCATACTGAGATTCCACCATGCCTGGGCACTTTATGTAACTTTTGTCCATGTCCCCTGTTAAATCCACTCTCATGGATCCTATGAAGCACTCAGGTTTTCCATTGGTCATCTTTTTTCCTTACCCAGCTGACTGGCTTACCTATTTTTCCTTCCATTTGGGTAATTATCAAGTTGAGTTCCTCAGAGACAGGTTATTCTATAACTCATAGCTTCACAACTTCATGAGAAACCAAATCAAATCAAGTCAATATGCATTTATTAAACAATCTAGTATGGTGATGGCAAACCTATGGCACAAGTGCCAAAGATGGCACACAGAACACTTTCTGTGGGCATTCAACCACCTCCCTCCCCATCCCCAACACCCAGAGTTTGTTGCTAGAAAGGCAGAGGGACTTGGGCAGAGCTGCTTCCTTCCCCCTCTCCATAGTGCTTGATGACATTTGTTTCACATCCCCTGCCTCTCTGCCCAGAAGTCCAATGGGAGCACACAGGGGATAAACTGGGCAACTCACAGGCAGCAGAGCTGGAGGGGAGCAGAGAGCTTGGGCCACTCCTCTCCCCTTTTCTGTGTTTGCTGAGGACATTCCTCACTTCACCTGTCCCTCTGTCCAGCAGCCCAGTGGAAGTGCTTTCTCTCTTCCTTGTGTGGGATAAAGGGGAGGGGTGGGGCGTAATCAGCATGTGGGGGAAGGAGGGGCATAGCATGAGATCTCCGGGGTGGGGGGGAGGATGGACATGACTTTTGATCTGGGAGATGGTTTAGGGGCAGTGTCCAGTACTCCCTCTCTAAAAGGTTTGCCATCACTGACCTAGTATGCACTATGCTAAGCATTCTTAGGGAACTCATAGACTAATGAGGACTATTACTGTTGTTGTTAAAGAATTAGCTTTCGTTTCAGGAAGAAGCTGGGGGATAAAGGTGGAAGAGATGGTCATTAAAAGGATTTATTCATTTATTCATTTATTTATTATTACTATATAGTTTCATACAGGCAATCCAGCCTTCATTCCCCATGCTGTTCAATTCTAGACCCACCTCATTGTCCTATTTCAGGGCTTCTTTTATACACATGTACATACATACTTTACATGCCTATATATAAAATATGTGTGCATGTGTATAATATGTATCTAAACACATATGTATATGTATGCATATATAGACATTGAAATTTCTATCTTGACCGGACAGTGAAATGTGTGTCTTTGTGTGTGTATATATATATATATATATATATATATATATATATACATATATATATATATATATATATACATACATACATACTTTCCCTCGTTTATATATGTATTATTATGTGGGTAATTTGAGAAGGTGTGTGGTATATATAAGGTAAGGGAGGGAAGGCAGGGATAGTATTAAGAAAGGAAGATATAAAGGGTTTATCTAAAATAATAATTTCTTAAGTAAATATGTCAAAGCTAGGCTAAATCTCAATATTAAAGCTAGGTAATCAAGGCAGCTCGGCTGACTGACAACCTCCCTCCACGGAAGATCCAGCCAACTGCCCCTTCCTCAAGATTCCAAACCCCTAACAGCTTTTGGAACTCAGCCAAAGCTAGAAAAAACTATATCCCCCAATTCTGTATACTACAAATGCCCCTTTTCTTTTCAAAATGTGCAACTAGCACCATTTTAATAGTTACTAAAGTCTAAGGGATTACTACTCTTATACTAAGCTAAATTCTTACTAAGCTCTTATCCCTAACTAAGTTTGCAAAATAATAAAAGGTTGCTATCTCCTAAACTATGCTATAACTAAATAAGCTAAAACTAAGACGGGATAAGGTAAAAGTATAGGAGAAGAATGGGGATTTCATTTTTTCAAAAAAATTTTGAACAGAAAGGAAAACAAATTACATTTTAAACATTCACACATTTTTAAGGCTAATTTTTGCTAACTAGAACAAAGTAATGAATCCTATCTATGCATTACCTAATTTTATGAACTACTCAGATAATATCAACTAAAAAAAGTTTTGCAAATTTTTTCCAAATATGCTTCTAAATTGTAGTTCTCTTGTTAAAGTTAGTGTATGAATAGGTTAGTACACTTATGCCTATGTTAGAAATGTTAGTAATAATAAGTAAGCCTATATCTTTTGTAAGTCTATTGGTTAAACCATAGACCTTTGCTATGTACAATATTTACAAAGAAAATTTTAGAAAGATCTGTCCCTGTACTAACTTACTAAACTAACTAAACTGTCCCTGTGTGTTAGTAAAACTTATTGCTAATGGTTAGTAATCAAAATTACATATGTACATGACATGCCAGGTGATTTGAGTAGAACGGTGTCTGTACCATAGTAAAAGACTTTCTTTTACTACGGCAGATATACCCTTCTCTCTTAAGTGAAAGTTTATGTTTCACATGTAAATGTGAAGTCAGGAAAATGTTTTATGTGTTGTCTATTGACTTATCCATGTAATGACATGTTACATACTTACTCCACTGGAATTCTTTTGCAATTAGCATGTACTGCTTGGATGGAATCTAGTGTTGTGTGCAGTGAGAATTCTGTTGGGTGTAAGTTATCTCTTTTCCAAATACATGTGTCCCATGCTGATTCGATGTTCCTCTTCACAGTGTGGATGTCCTCTTTATGATAGATGTATTTGGTCACAGATGTCTTTGTAGTTCTCAGGTTTACTGTCCTCGTGAAGATCTGTGTAGTCAGCAACAAGTGAGATGCTCGATGCACCAGCTCTTGTCAAATTCTGACTTGTGTTGTTCGATGCACCAGCACTTGTCACCTTCTGACTTGTGTCAGGAACAAATTTTTAAATGTCTATCATATATGATTATTTTCTCTTCTTCTTTTCTTTTATGATTTTAATAAAGATGATTATTATAGGTAACCAAAAAATAAAAGTTCGTGATTAAGTCTTTGTGCTTTCATTCATTCATCGTCATCAGTTTCTAGATCTGGTATTAATTGCAAATCAAATGTTGTGTCTTCTTCCTTCATTGATTCTCTTCCATTGTCATAATTATTTACAGATGATTCTTCTAAGTGATTGAGATTGGGATAATCATTTGGGTGTAAAATCTCATTGTTTACTGGTTCTTGGTTTACTTCTGCTTCTGATTCATGCTCTGATTGTTGTTCTGTTTGCTGCTCTGTTTCTATGGTCTTATGAATAGATTTTGGATTTACTGAGGACTTGTTTGATTGTTCAGTTGGTGCTAATTGATTTTTGTTTTGAATAGTTTCTGGGTCTTGCGGTCGTTGTTGTAGGGACATGTCTTTAGCTGGCTTGACATGGGTGACATGGAACCATGGATCTTTTCCTTCAATTTTGATTGCACTTGGAGTTGTTAATATTATTTGGAAAGGTCCAATCCATTTGGGTTCTAACACAGTCTTCCTAGCAAAGTTTCTGGTGTAAACATAATCTCCGGGTTGGAAGTTGTATAGATCAAAATCAAAAGGTACTCTTTGATGTATCAAGCCTAATTTGTGAAGTTGATTTAATCGTTGCTTGAGCAATTTGATATATTCATATAGCTTGCATTCCATATCTAGGTGTGATAATTTGTGAATGCTTTGAGGTGCTTTGCCATGGAATGGTGGATGTCCATACAGCATTTCAAATGGTGAAATATGTGTGATGCTGTTGGGTTGGCTTCTTAGGTGGAATAGTGCTAATGGCAATGCATCAGGCCATTTCATATAAGATTCTGCACATAATTTTGCTATAAGATTTTTTAGACTTTTATTCACTCGTTCAATCTGCCCACTGCATTGCGGTCTAAATATTGAGTGTAGATGTCTCTTAATTCCTAATGTTTCATAAACTGTAGCTAGAATCTTATTTGCGAAATGGGACCCAGGATCTGATGCAATATGTAATGGTATAGAGAATCTAGGTATTAATTCTCTTAGTAAGATTTTCACAACAAAAGCTGAGGTGTTACGCTTTGCTGGAAAAGCTTCTGGCCATTTAGTTAATGTATCCACTATTACTAAGCATATCTATAACCATTACTCCTTGGCATTGTGATGTAATCAATTTGTAAGCATTCAAATGATGTGTAAGCTAAAGGTTTTCCTCCCAGACTATGAACTTTTGTGATTGTCTGGTTGTAATGCATACAAATTTTGCACCTCTGTGAAATTCTCATAGCAACTTCATATATGCCCCTTGCATTCCAATATCTATTTATAGAATCTGCCATGCCCAGAGTTCCATAATGCCCTTTCTGGTGTAGTGCATTGCAAAATGTGTAATATAAGGATTTAGGTTACATCGGTTTTCCATTTGCTCCTAACCAAACTCCGTTAACAAGGTATGCACCGTGATGTTTCTTCCAATCCTTCACTTCCTTTGGGGAGTATGCATTTTTTAGATCTTCTTCCTCCACCAAAGATAAGTTCAGAATTGTCAGAAGTCCATATCTTGCTGCATATCTGGCAGTCAAGTTGGCTCGTTTGTTCCCTAATTCGATTGGTCCTTGGGTTTTTGTATGAGCTTTGCAATGAATGACTGACACTTGGGCTGGTAATTGGATTGCATCCAACAACTGATTAATTAAATTGCCATACGCTATTTGTTTGCCATTTGATGTAATGAAACCTCGATTTTTCCAAATTATGGCAGAATGATGGATGCTCGAAAAAGCATAACGAGAATCGGTAAAAATGTTAGCTTTTAGATTTTCTGCAATTTTTAGAGCGTAGATTAGGTCCATTAATTCTGCTCCTTGAGCACTCATGGTAGATGGTAATGATGAGTACCAAAGGGTTTTAGAGGCTGTCACTACGGCTGCTCCGGTATATCTCTGATTGTCTACTACATATGATGATCCATCTTTGAATAAGGTAATATCAGGGTCTTTCATTGGTTTATTGTCTAAATCAGGTCTTGTTTTATGCATGATGTTAAGTGCATCTTCACAGATGTGTAGACTTTCTCCTTCCAGAGGTAAATCTGGAATCAGAGTAGCAGGATTTATGTTTCTGTACCGGTGAAAAGTTATATTTTCACTAGCCAACAGAATTGCTTGGTATCTTGATAATCTCTGAGAAGTGAATGCCTGTAAGTTGGTGTTTCTTAAAGTAGATTCCACTTGATGTTGGGAAAATACTTTCAGTTCACTCCCTAATACCAAGGATGAAGATTTTCTAATCATGATGGCTACAGCAGCTATGGCTTTTAAACAACTAGGCATACCACAAATCACTGAATCTAACTTAGAGCTGTAATAAGCAACTGGTCTAAGTCTATTTCCAAATGTTTGTGTGAGAACACTGGAGGCTATCCCTTTGTCTTCATGCACATATAGTAGGAATGGTTTGTCATGATCAGGGATACCTAGGGCTGGAGCTGATAGAGTAAGTGATTTCAATTTCTCTAATGCATGGATATGTTCTTTATTTAGCTTTAACGGTTCTGGAACTTCCTTCTTGGTTAGCTCTGTCAGAGGTCTTGCGATGTAAGCATAACCTGGAATCCAGTTTCTACAGAAGCTCGTTATTCCTATGATTGCCCTGAGTTGCTTTTTGGTCTTAGGCAAACTTAAATTTTGTATATCTTGTGTTCTCTTTTTGGAAATTCTTCTGGAGCCTTTCTCTAGGATGAATCCTAAATAATTTACCTTTTCCTTCACGAATTGAAGTTTCAATTTGGAAATTTTATGGCCCCTTTTGCCTAGCTCTTTGATCAAGTGTACACTATTAGTGTAACAGACTTCAGCAGATGGTGACATTAGCAGGATGTCATCAACATAATGTACCATTTTGCTGTCCAGGAATGTTATCAACTCAAGGTCTCTCTGCAGAATTTGGCAAAACAGTGAAGCTGAATCTGGAAATCCCTGGGGCAAACGCATCCAGAAGACAGATTTACCCTCCCAGGAGAAAGTGAACAGCTTCTGGCTGTCTCTGTGCAGGGGAACAGAGAAGTACGCAGAGCTCAGGTCCAGAACAGTAAACCAAGCAGCTTCAGGTGGAATTGCTGCAATGATTTGCGATGGACTTGGTACCACGGCATAGGTCTTTTGCACATGGTCATTTATTGCTCTCAGATCTTGAACTAAACGCCATTGAGTCTTTCCATCAGGAGATAATTTCACTTTCTTTATTGGCATGATTGGTGTATTGTATTGCGAAAATCCATATTTTAATATCCCTTGCTCCAATAAACTCTCTATGATGGGTTTCACTCCTTCTATCACTTCTTGACTAAGTCTGAACTGAGGAATTCTTGGAGGTAAGCCTTCTTTCACCTCTATTTTTACTGGTTCCGCTGACAATATCCTGCCCATCTCATTTAAATTTTTAGCCCACACATAATCTGGAATATCATCTGGAACCTCATAGATGTTATCAGTTGATTGGTATGATGGTTCCTCACTACATGTGTCTAAAAATAAAATGGGATGGTGTTTCAGAGATCTCTTAGGTATGTGTAAATAAATTTGCCCATCCAGTTGACATTGGATGGTTGCAGCCAATTTGCATAGAAGATCTCTTCCCACGAGGTTTGAAGGACATGATGGCATCAATAGGAAGGCGTGTTCAAGAGTCAGAGGTCCAAATTTTAACATTTTAACTTTTAGCTTTGGGACTTGTTGTGTTACCCCAGAAGCTCCTCTTACTCTTAAACTGCCTTGAAACTGACATCCTTCAGGTGGTTCTCGTAGTACAGAACAAGTTGCCCCTGTGTCCAGTAATCCCTCATAGTGTACCCCCCCCTCCCGATTTCTAAAGTAACTAAGGGTTCTCCACTGTCATTGGACTTCACTGGCACTAAGGGTAAGAAAGAATCCTCAGTATTTTGTGTACACTTGTCATTGATTCTTTGTTGCGTATGGTCTTTTGTCTCTAAACCCAAACTTCCTATAGCACCATTAGGCAAGTTCAGTTTAGAATCCAGATTACAGAAAGCAGGCTTAAAGAGCATACTCTCATTGAGAGTTTGTAAGTCATTGTCACTATTGTAAATTCCATGTTGGCTTTCATTAAGGGCTTCAGAAATGGAAGTTTGATTTGTTCTATCTTCCACTCTGCTCTTTAAAGAATTGTCAAGACTCAAATCAGCAATCTCTCCTTCAGTAGTCTCCGGGATTGTATGATAGTTAGATTGTGTTCCCTTCAACACTTCAGGTTCAATTACTGATTCAAAAGCTGACTGTTGTTCCCTATTTTGCCCTACTGTTTTTGTGACTGACATTAGATGTTTTTTATTTTTATCAATCACAGTTACAGTCTCGATGTTATGTTCAGCCACACTGATTGTAGAAGAAGGCAACTGTTCCCTATCACTTCCCCAAAGTTTAGGATGAAATTCTGTAGCTAAGGGGTTGAGAAAGGTGGATTTTGACTTTCCTACACAGCTGCTATCATCTTTTAAATCAGTGGGTCGTTTCTTTAAAATCAAGTTCTTGCCAACCTGTAGACTTTTTTGCTCTTTAACCTCTAACTGTGACCTTGTGTCTAAAGCAATTGCATGGGAAAGAACTGTTGCATCTAATTCTTTTTTTTTTTTAAACCCTTGTACTTCGGTGTATTGTCTCATAGGTGGAAGATTGGTAAGGGTGGGCAATGGGGGTCAAGTGACTTGTCCAGGGTCACACAACTGGGAAGTGGCTGAGGCCAGGTTTGAACCTAGGACCTCCTGTCTCTAGGCCTGACTCTCACTCCACTGAGCTACCCAGCTGCCCCCAGTTGCATCTAATTCTAAACCCGTTTGCAAATTTTCTTGATGTGATTCTTTGCAATGGTTTGATTCATGCTTCCCACCCAATGTGTGTGATATGGAATGAGAAAGCTGATCCCTTATATAATCATCCTCCTTAATGCCAAAGATTCCTTTGCGCATTTGCATTATGTCTTCCCATTGCTCATTATCTACCACAGACCTATGTGTATCCTCTGTGTAGATTACTTTAGACACTTGTTCTATTTTGCCCAGATTTCCCATTTTGCTTTCTTCATCTCTATTAGACTCTGCCACACCCAAATTACACTGATTGATAGGTTTTAAATTAGAAATCTTGATTCATAATGATTTTTTCGGTTTCGTGCCCATTTGTATGTATCTCTCCATATCATCTAACAAAGGTGTTTGACTGTACTTTTTGCATGTGTGATTGCAGCAAGTATCCGTATGTTTTTCTTGATTATATCTATTTGATTCATTATTTCTAGCCCACTTTGAATTATAAAATGTTTTCCTATTATCTCTTTGATTATTGGGTTTTGAAAAGTCAATTTGTTGCTTATATCTACAAAAACGAATCACGTGCCCGATCTTCCCACACAAGTAGCATCGGGGTGCGGATTTTGATTTTGGGGTGCTGTTGGCAGGTTTTCTAAAGTGGTTTCTACTCGTTTGAAGAGCAAAATTCTTCACCTCTTCAATTTCTTTCTCCTGTTTCCACTGCTTTAATTGCCTCTTCAAGTCTGCTATGATCTCATCTTTCTCATTGTCAGATTGCCTAGCCATTCTCACTTCTTTCTGTTTGGAATCATGTATATATGCTGCATGATTCCTAATATCCTCCAGTGGTAATGATTCCCACTGTGGACAACTTTGCCTGAAGTAATTTTGTTTCGGGATTGAGGTTCCCTTTACAAATTGTCTCCTTATATGATCAATCGTATCCTGGGAATGAGTATTTCTAAGTCCTAATATCATTTCAGCAGCTTCAATAACTCTGTCTAGAAAACTGCTCGGGTGCTCTTCTTCCTCTTGCCTCAGTTTCTCAAATTTTTGCCATGTATTTGGCCTTTTTGCAAAATTTCTCATTGCTTCAATAAGATCAGCCCTGCATCTTAACAAGTATCTCATGTTAGCGTGTTGAGTGAAATCTAGATCTTGATGTACTAACGGCCATGCTTCTAAATTGGGGTTCGTTCTAGTTTCGGTCAGAAATTTTTCCTTTTCCGAGGGAGTGTAAAATTCCCCCAAAAGAAATTCGACATCGTAGAAACTAGGGTTAAAAAGTATGAATACCCGCTTTAATTCTTTTAGACTTTTGTAAGGTTTTTCGTAGAATCTGGGAAAACAGTGTTTTAAAACCTCCATATCACTAGGAGTGAATGCCTTGTATGTTTTGACATGCACCACCCCTCTCCAGGTTGCACAATAGTCCTGTCTACTATTGGTAGGACAGAGACCACTGCATTCTGTATTGGTTGATCTTTCTCTGTTTCCTTCCCCATCTGAGGTTCCTGAGACAACTGATAGGGCTTTCCTTTGATCCAAAAAATTTTGATTCTACGATTTCAAGTTGTAAGATGGCATGCTTATCGAGTTCATTCCCTTCACGTAATTGCCTCAACACTTGGAACAGTAGTTTTATGTTCTCAACTAGTTCCTTGTTATCATTTTCTTGTTTTGAATCAAATGCCTTATAAATAGTTAAACAGATGAGTCAGGACCGCTTTTAAAATTGCCAAAAAATGCCATAGAGCCAGAACAATTGCCACTGCTGTTGGAATGAAGCATATGCATTCAGCTAAAGTGAATGCAAACCATTTATAATATTCATAGATTTCAATTAATTGTTGTATCATGTTTGGTACTTTTACCAGCCAAAATGCACACATTCCCTGCATAAAAGACCAAATAAGCAGTGATGGACTGCTTAATATAAAAATCAATCTTGTGCAATTCATTTTCTTTTCTTTTCTTCAGAAGATAGGTTTTGTATGACTTGGCTCACCAGAATGTTATGTGGGTAATTTGAGAAGGTGTGTGGTATAAGGGAATTTGAAAGGAGGATGTTAGAGACTTGCTAAGTGGGTAATCTCGGTTACAGGTAGGCTGGGATTAAAGGAGATTCAGGGTATAATAGGACTGAAGTCAGGAGTATAACACAGAAGGGAATCAGAGATCTTCAGGGAGAAGAGAAATTAAACTAAACAGACAAACACAGCAGGCTTACAGACTGGGACTTAGACTCAAACACAAGCTGAGGGAAATAGACTAGACTGAAATTAACAAACAGGCTTTAGTTAATTTCACAGGAAGGGACTTGTTTTGAAGTAACACCTTCCTTCAAGATGGATGCCCCAGCTTCCCTCTAAGCCCAGAGTATGTTGTTTCTTTCCCTCTTCTTCCCTCTTGATAACTAACAGACAAATTATACTAATAGGGCTGTTGAAACACAAAAGGGTTTATTTTCTTTGAAGGATATTTGTTAGGAAGGTGGATCAAAGGAAAGCCCTATCAGTTGTCTCAGGAACCTCAGATGGGGAAGGGAAGTAAAGATGGAGTCTGAGTAAGGACCTGCCTTTAAACTCACCTTTACAAGGTGCTATTGCTATCTAAAGGGAATAAATGATGACTGACTAACTATAACTAATGCTGTCAATTAGGTAACCCTTCACAGATTTAACTCCTCTCTAATTACTTTCCTTATTAACTCCACAGACATATAAGGTAAGGGAGGGAAGGCAGGGATGGTATTAGGAAAGGAAGATATAAAGGGTTTATCTAAAATAATAATGTCTTAAGTAAATATGTCAAAGCTAGGCTAAATCTCAATATTAAAGCTAGGTAATCAAGGCAGCTCGGCTGACTGACAACCTCCCTCCACGGAAGATCCAGCCAACTGCCCCTTCCTCAAGATTCCAAACCCCTAACAGCTTTTGGAACTCAGCCAAAGCTAGAAAAAACTATATCACCCCAATTCTGTATACTCGTTTATATATGTATGCATATATTTTTATATATATACCCTGTGATTGTCCATTCAACCAATATAGTCTGGAGAATAGGCAGCCTTCATCTAGCTCTTTTTTCCTGTGAAGATGGTTAGGTTAGGATGATTATGTATCTCATTTAAGCAACTCTCTAATATGGAGAGCTTCATTGTGTAAAGAGAATCCTTCTTCCATTTGAATTTTTCAGTGAACATCCACCATGACTCTAGCAAACACTTTCAGCGTTCAATCACAGAATCAAAGTTTTAAAGTTGGAAAGGACCACAGTAGCTATTTTGTACATCAATACATGAAAAGAATCCCCATCGTAATATTTGCCAAATGGTGGTTTTGTATCTTTCTGAAGATATCCAAGGAAGGGGAGTCTACCAAATCTGTTCTACTATTCATTCTATGTCTTTATTCAAGTCATTGATAACAAATGTTAAATAACTTAGGACCAGACATTGATAGTTAAACTGTAAATATTTTTCGGTGTTTATATTGAATCATAAGCAGCTACTTTTTGAGTCTGGCTATTCAACCAGCTATGCATTCTTGTGACTATATTATTGTCCAATTATTATCTCTTCATTTTCTCTATAAAAATTTCTGATACTATATCAAAAAACTTGTATCATATGAAATGGTCTGCTTATTGATTCTAAGTTTCTCCTCACTTATCTAGGCTTGTCATTGAAAAGTAGATATAAATTATTGGGGAAATATACTTTAAACTTTACTAGTATGATAAAAACTACCAGAGGGTGAGCTCTGTTAACTTATCCTTTAGGAAGTAAAAACTACCTCCATGCCACAATTAGGAATCAGAGTAGTACTTTTGATACATTGATGGTTATAATCTCCTAAATTCCTAAACCAATGCTTCATTGTGGTGTCCCTGGATTCTTGAAGATTATATTATAGATATTCAAATTATAGCAGTTCCTACTGTTATATTGGAAATTTGGGAGTCCCTGAACTAATTTTGAGGTTCCTGATTTAAACTTCCTGTGGACATTTAGGGCTCTTTCAAAGTACATTTCCCAAGAGCCAATTGGCTTCCTCTCTTGTGTAATCACATGGGCAAGAAACATAATCACATAGATAGAAGGATAAATAGTGAGAGACTGGATTGGTACTTCCTCTTTGGCGATTTGGAGTGGAGCCAAGATGGGAGGAAGAGGTAATGGCAGGTCCTTTCAAATTAATTCTTAATATGGCATGTGGCTTCATTTTTCAAATGGATACCAATAAATCCTTTAAAACCCTTATATTTTAAAATCTATCCTTTTATATCCATTTTATTTCTTACACTACTGAGTACTTAAAGCTTCAAATAAGGCCTCATTGATGGACTATGGGTATCTAGTCCAAGGATCAGACTAGCTAAGTTTGGAGGGGCTTATTAAGAAGTTGATTCCTGGATGGTAACTTTTTAATTATAACAACTTAGAGACTAGCCCCCAAGATAGGTCAGTATAGATAGATGGTTAGATAGAACATTTATTTAATTTATTAAAAAAAAAAAACCTTACCTTCTGTCTTAGAATCAGTACTTTGTATTGGTTCCAAGGCAGAAGAGTGGAAAGTGATAGACAATGGAGGTTAAGTGACTTGCCCAGGGTCACATAGCTAGGAAGTGTTGGAGGCCAGATTTGGACCTAGGACTTCCCATCTCTAGGCCTGGCTCTAGCCACTGAGCCACCCAGCTGCTCCCAAATAGAACTTTTATGAAGTTCTTACCCTCTCCCAGGCTCAAAGTGCTAAAAATACAAACAGAAGCATGAAAAAAGACAATCTTCAAAGAACTCATTCTATTTGGAGGGGGGAAGGTGTTTTACATATTGGGAGCAGTGTTTAACATATTAAAGGAGATAAAAAGAGTGCATGGGAGAGTATATATATATATATGAAGGTGGAAAAGTCCACAGACTAAGGAATAAAAACTGGAATGTGGTGAGAACAGATATTATAGGTGCATGTTGGCAAACCTATGGTACATGTGCTGGAAGGGGCTGCTCCTCTCTCCCTCTCCAAGAGAGCCTGAGGATATTTCTCACATGACCCACCCCTCTGCCCAGCAGCCCAATGGGAATGTTCCTTCCCTCCCTTGCCTGGGGTTAGGTGGGGTAGGTAGGGCTCACATGCAGTGTAAGGGTTGCAGTTTGGCCATTTGGTCTCTAAAAGGTTTGCCATCACTGGTACAGACACTTCCTTAAAGGTAGTTTGGGAAACAGCTAGGTAGCACAATGGATATAGTTCCAGGCTTGGAGTTATATGGACCTGGGTGCAAATTTGGCCTCAGACACTTTCTAGCTGTGTGATCCTGGGCAAAATGCTTAACCCTAATTGACTAGTCCTTGCTGCTCTTCTGTCATAAAATTGATACAAAGGCAGAAAGTAAGGTTTTTTTTTTAAAGCTAGTTTAGGACAGGAACTTACCACTTGGAGAAAAGAGTAGCAGTGATGGAAGCATCTCCATCTGCTTAGGTAAAGGTAAAAAAAAGTCTTCAATGTCATGAGAGGGACTGGGAAAAAAGTTATATAAATTGTAATCTATATGGGTCAAAAGACTTTCCATACTGAAATTATTGACCTATAATGCATTGAAAGGCATCATTTCATTTGTTTTTTGCTCTAGAAAGGGATCCAGAGGTCCAATTTCCTAGTATGAACATGCCTTCTATTAAGAATTACCAGGAGCTCTTCTGCAATTTATGATCTGAGAGTTGCTAAACCTTAAGGCTTAAGGCAAGAACCTTAAGTGATGGGGAACTTAGGTGGTACAGGTGACCTTAATTAACTCCTATTTTCCTCAGTTTCTTCATCCAGAAGATAGGGATAATAATAGCAACCTGCCTCTTAGGATTATTGGAAGATCCAAATGTGATAATAACTGTAAAGTGCTTAACACAGTGCCTGACATGTAGTAGGTGCTATATCAATGTTAGTTGTTGTTGTTACTATTTTTTTTGTTACTTTCCTATGGCCACAGAGCAATTTGTCATGGGCAGGATTTGAATCCACAACTTATCCCCTATACATTATTCTTTACTACTTCTCACTTAATATTATAGAAAAAATATATGTTAGATAAAAATTTGTAAAGGGTTACGAAATGGTATATAAAATGGTATATTATTTTTAAAATTCCAGAACAGGTTATTGTCAGTAGGTTAGCAACATTAAGAACAAGAATTAAAGTGTTCATACATAAAAAGTCAGAGGTCCACTCAGAAGAGCAAAAGAAGAAAGGAATATTCTGCTATAGCCAGAGACCACATCCCCTATCTTTATATTCTCCAGAAATGAGTAGAACCTAGAGTCTGATCTTCTATCTAGGGCTTATAGTGAAGTACATAAAAGTCAGGTAATTGTGAAGTTCAGAAGGAAAAAGTTTTAGGGACACACCAAAAAGGCACTAACAATCATAATATCCAAAGCGCAGAGCCTGGGATATTCCTTGGATTAGCTGCATTGCTTCTTTTTAAGGACTTGAAGCACAAATTTGACAAATTGCATATGACATATTTAATCTCATGAAATAATCTTGAAGTGAAGAAAATCTTTTTAGTAAAAAACAAAAAAGGAAAAACCTATTTAATTAATTCTTTCATATTGTCTATTTTTTCTACTTGTTTTTTTATCTTCTTTGAGTATTCAATTTGTAGGCTGTCTGATCTAGATTAGACTGAAATGTGCAAATAATTCTGGCTTGCCTTTCAGATTTCTACCAATGTGTGCTCTAATATTTTTCATTTCTCAATTCTTCAAGCTGGTCAATTTATTCATATTTTCCACAATTTTGTAGTTTTCACTGTAGCTGTTGGCTTCAAAGGTTATTTTGGAGAACATGTCTTGGCCTAACCTCTGATGTCAGTTGCAACAGGTTTAATGGACTCCTTGACTATCTTCATTACAGCATCATTTAAGTCAAAGAAATGAGAAAAAAGAAAGGATAGTAAGAGCCAGGAAAATAGGTAAGGGGAGGAAAAGGGTGGTGGAAAGGTAGAAAAGAAGGAAGGAGAGAAGAGAAAAAGGGAAAAGTGAAGTTAGAGAAAGCCAGAACCACCATTCTAAAAGTCTGTTAAGTTAAAAAAGAGAGCGAGCTTTTAAGAAGGCTCCTCTTTCTGCCTCAGTGGATAACCCTTATTGATTCACTACCCAATTATGGAACTATATGGGGACCATTTAGGAGCCTGTAGTTTTGAGTATCTTTTAGGCAGGGTCTAGGGCAGTGATGGGCAACCTTTTGAGCTTGTTGTGTCAAAATTTGCCAAAAAACCAAGCATAACTCGGGTGGTGTGTCACTGCAAAAAAACCACATAATTTCATGATGTTTATAATTTAAATAACAAAAATGTATAATTGTAATATATAACTGTATTTAATAAACCAGAAACTAATTATTTAACTTACCTGCTTAGTGACTTCTTTGTTCATCTGTCAGTCAGTTTCTTTTGTTGGTCTTGATATTATTTAACTTGTGGGGGGTGCTGTGAACTAAGACAAATGAGGGGGATGGGAAATTCTTTAACTAACCTGCCTATTAGTGACTTTTTTATTGCTGAATTTCATTGGCTAATGAAAATTCATTTAATCGCTAAACTCAATTGAAGGTTGGTATTTGTACACTTCAAGCCCAAGTAGATACTACTAACTTCATCTGTCAATCTATTTCTTTCGTTGGTTTTGATATTATTTAATGCTGAGAATAAGGTCTCACAAAAGTACATAGAGGGAAAAATTGTGAGTAAAGCCATTGCTATATTTTTCAGGGTACTAAAAGTATCTGGTAATTGGTTCCAGGCACTCCAAATTTCCTGTTCATAGTGGCACTCCTCTTGCTTCTTCAAGAGGCACCTTTCCAGATTCTCAAGCTTTAACCTCAAGTTGACAAACACCTGACCCCAGATGCTGTCTGCAAGTTGTATCTCCAAATCATCAATTTGCATCCATTAGAAACCATTTAATTCCAAACTACTGTAGACTACTACATCAGGTTACTTAATTATTTTCATGGTCTGTTCTAGGCTTCTAAATTGATTAGATCTATCATTGAACTGGTCGAGTAACAAGTCTAAAACAAGCTGTTACTTTATATGCAAGGGTTCCATTTCATTTTGTACAGCTGCACTGACCTCAAAATACTTTGTTACTGAAGGAAAATACTTATAAGTTTTAGTTTCTACATCTTACTTGAATATTTTAAGTTCACTTTCAAAAGTTTTTATGTATCCAAACGTAATGTTGATACTTTTGCCAAAATCTTGTAACTTTAATGTCAGTTCATTAATATGAATAGAGAGATCTGTAAAAAAACATCAAGGTGTTGACCCACTTATCATCATTGAGCTGAGAAAAGTTTCCCAGGTCCTTATCCTCAAGAAATACCATAATTTCTTCAAAGCATTCTACAAAGCACTCAAGAACTTTGCCTTGGCTCAGCCATCTTACATTATTGTACATTAGCAGTCCACTGTAGGTGGAATCAACCTCCAGTAAAAGTGCAGAAAATTCTCTCTTATGAAGGGGGAGAGCAACTATTAAATTAACTATTTTCGTAACAACTGACATTAAGTCATTTAAGTCGGTGAATCCTGCCTTGGCACATAAAGCCTCCTGATGGATAATACAATGAAAAGGCACAATCGGATGTCCAATAGATTCCGTAAACAATTTGACAAATCTGACTTTTTTCCCCACCATGTTTGGTGCCCCACCTGTTGTCACTGACCCAACCTTAGAGATATCAATGCTTAGGTCACAGAATGTTTGTATAACAACCTTACATATTTCACTTACTGATATACTTGTTAGCACTGAAACTAACTTTATCAACTCTTCTCTCATTGTGACACCAACAGAATATCGACCAATAGTGGCCAATTGAGCATGTGATATGACATCAGTAGTTTCATCAAGAGAGATCGAAAAATATTTACAATTACTTATGTCTCTCTTTAATTGATGTTGTATGTTTGTGTTCAGCCGCATTCTTCAGTCTTTTGTGATATTTCTACTGAGTGGTAACTAAGATATTCTCTTAATAATTGTATCTTTATTCTGTATATCATGAAATAGAACTGGTACACACCTTAGGAGAGTTTCTTTAATAAATTCTCCCTCACTGAGTGCTTTTCCATGCTGAGTTATGGAGTGAGCAATGCTCAAACTTGCAGATGTTAAATTTGTACAGCCTTTAACAAATTTAAGGATGGAATTAGATTGGCTCTTATAAAGGAGTAACTGCCTGGAAATGTATTCCTTCCTTTAATCCTCACTTTTTTTCAAGAACTCGGAGTGATTAGTTTCAAAATGTCTATTTATATTTCACATTCTGCTTACTACCATTTCAGTACATAGAACACAAAATGATCTACCATTTTTTTCTATAATGCCATACATCTCAGTCCATGTCTCTTGAAAGAATCAACTACTGCTACTACCACTTTCTTTACTTAACCTTGTTTTTTTATTTTTGGTGTTCTCCATCAGGGAAGCAGTGGCAGAAGATAGAATTATAGATAGTCTGTTAGCCCTGCAGGCAGTCAGGGGTTAACTAGCCTATCTGACCACAAGATGGAACATGTAACTGTCTTTTAGGAAAGGGAAGGGTTAATAAGCAGAAATAGGGGTTAATAAGGATGTACAACAGTAATAGTGATGAAATGGAGTCTGTACTACGCTGCAAGATGGCATTCCTTATGTAAATTAAGATGGCTGCTGCTATTTCTAATGGCAGGAAATGGCACCCATAACACAGGCCCTTACCTCTCTTAGCCTCCTCCTCACTTATCTCAGTAATAATGATCAATTAGAAATCTACGACACCCCAGAACAGTAGATTGGAGGATGGTTGCTGTGGTTATGTGGTTGCTGGCAATGATGATCACAGGGCCCCCAGAGATGCGTTCTGCCCCTGGTGGCATTCTGCTGCTCCCTGCTCTGCTGGCCTGAAGTGAGGTCAAAGGTCTCCTAATGGCCTGGAAGTCCAAAAACTAGATGCTCTGTGCCAGAGTAATGTTGTTTTGGCCTACAGACCTCCAGCACAGAGTGTCTACACTACACTACAACAAATGTTTCGTCCTTGGCATGAGGCGTCATGTGGTCACGTGTCATTGAAAATGGCTATGTGTGTCAGTGCTGACACATATGTCATGGGTTTGCCACCAGGGGGCTAGGGTAGAGGCCCATCTTCACACATATTCTATGGGATAGTTCCATTATAGCAGATCTAAGGGACTCCTTGATTATATCTCCATTACACAAACAATAGCATGAAAGAAGGTTTTGAGTAAAGAATGTAATCATCTTTATAATCTTTACGTATCACTTTCTCAGAAGCTATTTCTTCAATCCCCACATGAATTGATAGGCTAGGTCTCCAAAGAGAGGCTATTCATTTTTGAATCAGAATGTCTGAGTAGCCTTAAAGAGTCCAGGATTCTAATGTTGTCTCTCACAAGACCTCACCTAATATGGTCTCCATTGATTATCAACCAATAGTTTCAGTTAGCTTGCAGAAAAAAGGTATATACTTAGATTATATAGTAATAATAGATGGTACAAAAAAGAAACTCCAAAAAGTCTGCATACTTTCTCACAAATATATACAGGGGAAAAATACAAAAATATTGATAGCTGCTCATTTTGTGGTGGCAAAGAATTGGAAATTGAAGTGATGTCCATTAAATGGGGGACCTGCTGAACAAATGATGTTATAGGTTGGTGATGGAATACTATTGTGCTATAAGAAATGATGAATAGGATAGTTTTAGAAAAAGCTGGAAAGATCTATGTGAACTGATGCAGAACCAGGAGAACATTGTACACAGTAACAATAATATTGTGGAATGATCAACTGTGATAGACCCATGATGGCAAGCCTATGGCATACATGCCAAAGATGGCACACAGAGACGTCTCTGGGGGCATCTGTGCCTGGCCCTGTCCCACCTCAAGGCAGGGTAGGGGGGAGTAATTGGGTTTTTGAGCCACTTCCCCACCTAGGCTTCCCCCACATTCCCCACTGGACTTGGGAAGCACCCCCCTTGCTCTGCCTTCCCTCAGGGTGGCTAGGTGCAGGGCCTGAGTCCTCATGGCTACAGGAAGCAGTTCCTCTGCCCCTACAGCCCAGTTGGGAGCCAGGCCCCACACCCCCAAAGTAGGGAGGTGGGGCACTGCAAGAGGTCTTGGAGGGGGCACATGGCACTGCAGTCTGGGGGAGTTGGGGGCTGAGGGTTGGTGTAGTATAGAGAAAGGGGGTCATATAGTTTTTTCAAGCTTTGGCTGAGTTCTAAAGCAGTTAGGAGTTTGGAATCTTGAGGAAAAAGGACAGTTGGTTTGAGTCTCCCGTGGAGAGAGGTTGTCTAACCAACTGAGCTGCTTCCTTACCTATCTGTACAATTGAAATTTAGCCTAGCTTTGATATATTTATTTAAGAAATTGTTATTTTGGATAAACCCTTTATATCTTCCTTCCCAATATTATTTCCTACCTTCCCTCCCTTACCTTATATGTCTATGGAGTTAATAAGAAGAGTAATTAGAGAGGAGTTCAAATCTGTGAAGGGTTAATTGTTATTTGACAGTATTAGATATAAAGAAACTAGTCAGTCATCATTTATTTTGTAAGTTGAGTTAAAGGCTGGTCCTTACTCAGACTCCATCTTTGCCTCCCTTCCCCCACCTGAAGTTCCCGAGACAACTGTTAGGGCTTTCCTCAATCCACTTTCCTGACAAATCATCCTTTAAAGATAATAAACCCTTTTGTGTTTCAACAGACCTATTAGTATAATTTGTCTGTTAGTTATCAAGAGAGGGAAGAAGAGGGAAAGAACCAACATACTCTGGGCTTGAAGGGAAGCCGGGGTATCCATCTTGAAGGAAGGTGTAACTTCAAAACAAGTCCCTTCCTGTGAAATTAACTAAACCCTGTTTGTTAATTTCAGTTCAGTCTATTTCCCTCAGCCTGTGTTTGAGTCTAAGTCCCAGTCTGTAAAGCCTGCTATTTTGTCTGTTTAGTTTAATTTCTCTTCTCCCTGAAGATCTCTGTTTCCCTTCTGTGTTATACTCCTGACTTCAGTCCTATTATATCCTGAATCTCCTTAATCCCAGCCTATCTGTAACCTAGATTACTCACTTAGCAAGTCTCTGACAACCTCCTTCCAAATTCCCTTATCCCACACACCTTTCCTCAAATTAATCCATTACAACGGGCATGGGCATGAGGTCCCTAAAAGGTTCCAAAAAGTTATCTATCACTGTGATATACTTTGCTACTCTCAGCAATATAAGGATCCAGGGCAGTTCTGAGGAACATATGACAAAGAATGCTATCAACTCTTATGGGAAAACCAGGGGAAGTTAACTTAAATATTTATCTGGGTTCTACCTTACAACACTACCTACAGAGAAAGAACTGTTGGAGAAGGAATGTAGATGAAAGCATATGATTTTTTACTTGTTTATTTGGGTTTATGTTTTGGGCTTTTGGTTTTATAATATCTTTTTACTTAAAAAAATGAATAATACGGAAATAGGTTTTGTGTAAAAATACATGTATAAACCAGAATGAATTGCTTTTTAGCTCCAGGAGAGGGGACGGAAAGAGAGAGGGAGAAAATTTGAATCATACAACTTCAGAAAACTTATGTGGAAATTTGTTATTACATATAATTGGTAAAAATATAAAAAAAAATAAAGGTTAGTACCCTTATAGAATCCTGATGTTACCTCTCCATGTAGCTGGTTTGTCCTCAATGTGTCTTAATTTTTGAATGTTGCCATCATCATGTTGCTCTGAGAACACTGCTACCAATGTAGATAGAAGAACAATTTTCCTATAATTTGAAGTTTACAAAGTAATCTTCTGTTCAGTGGAGATGGTGTTTGGGAGAGTGGAGGGAAAGAACTCAAACCTTGCCCCCTATCCAAGAGCAATTCCTTCTACTACTACTAGATTAGCTTGTTCGAACTCCTGATGGAATGCTTGATCCTGAACTGGCTTGCTGCAAAATAACTAGTCTAACGGAAACATTTTTTAAAATGCATAGAAGAGAGGAAAGTTTATAAAGAAACAGTCAAGGAGGATAATTTTAAAGAAGTATATAGAATTTATATATAAATTGTATGACGGGAGCCCCCTCCCAGGATCACATACTAAGGTCCTAACTGTGTCCTGGTATATGTCACATGAGCATGACGTAGACTCAGGACTCAGAAAGGATCAGGTTAGGATCTGGGGGGTAAAGAAGAAGATATAAAAGAGGGGCTTCCAGGAAGTGGTCTCTCTCTATTCCCTTGGACCCAGTGGTGAAAGAACAGTGGCTGAGAGAGAGAGAGAGCCATGAGAGGAACACCCATGTGGCTAATTTGATAATAGGCTTCAATCTCTCTCTATCTGTCTGTCTTCTCTTATTCAAGTAAATATTAATAAACTCTATGGAAATTTATGACTGGAGTTTAATTCAGTTTTAACATATACATACATAAAAAAGGCAAGCAGAATGAAATGGAAAGTCATGTTTTCAGAGATAATTCTCTTTTTGTATTGCATTGCATATATTGAAATGACCTTTTTGGGATGCTTAAGTTCATAATAAATATATATATATATTTTAAAAATCATAAGGTCAGTGGTGTTCCTAATTCTTTCAAATAATCCCAACACATTTCCTGTGTGGAGTCCCTTAATTTCATCAAATAATTAAAGTACTTCATTCTTTTGAAATAAAGAACTTGTTCATACCTTGTTTACTTGTCTGAGTGATTTAACAGAATCTCTAGGCCTTCTATAATTACATTAATTGGAGCAAGGGAATAACATATTAGATCTGAGCACTGTATTTCTCTTACAAGTGCAAATTATTGAAAAAGCTTTTTTTGGTGCTACATTTGAAAGGTTGTGTTTTTCTCCCACTGTAGAAACCCTTTTTTGCTCTATTTGAAACTATACTTCCACCTAGTGGAATTTTTTAGTAATTAAGCATGAAGACAATTTAAATTATTTCCTTAAATATAAAATAACCAGTTCATACTGGGTCCTTAGTCACAGAGTTTGATACAACAAACAAGTCTAGTAATCTATACATTCTAATAATTTTTAATATAATCACTTAATTAGGGAGTTAAAATTTTATAACTTGGAGAAGTCTACAATTTGTTTTGGCTTTAGTCTTAGGTAACATAGATTAAGGACATGGTTATAGTTAAATATATTAATTTCTTTATTTTCTTTATTTTTCTATTTTATTTTACTAATTACATGTAATAAATTGCCACATAAGTTTTTCTCAAGTTATATCATCTAAATTTTCTCCCTCCTTTCCTTCCCACCCCATTCCTGGAGCCGGCAAGCATTTTGATCTCGGTTATACGTGTATTATCACATAAAACTTATTTCCATCTTGCTCATTTTTATAAAAGAATATATTCATATAAAAAACAAAACCCCAAATAAACTAAAATGAAAAATTGTCTGCTTTGAACTGCATTACAACTCCAACAGTTCTTTCTCTGGGGGTGGATTCTTTTTCATAACTCCCTCAGAATTGTCCTGGATCATTATATTGCTAAGAGTAGCTAAGTCTATCACAGTTTATCATTTCACAATATTGCTGTTACTGTATACAATGTTTTCCTGGTTCCGTTTATTTCACTCTGCATCAGTTCATGGAGGTCTTTCTAGCTCTTTCTGAAATCATCCTGTTCCTCATTTCTTAAAGCATAATAATATTTCATCACCATCACATACCATAATTTGTTTAGTTGTTCCCCAGTCAATGGACACCCCATCACTTTCCAAATTTTTGCTACCACAAAGAGTGCTGCTATAAATATTTTTGTACAAGTCTTTTCCCTTATTATCTCTTTGGAGTACAAACCCAGCAGTGGTATGGCTGGATCAAAGGGCAGGCATTCTTTTAAAGCCCTTTGCACATAATTCCAAATTACCCTCTAGAATGGTTGAATTAATTCACAACTCCACCAGCAGTGTATTAGTGCCCCAATTTTGCCACATCACCTCCAACATTTATCACTTTCCTTTGCTGCCATCCCACCCCCCTTTTTAAAATCTTTTTGGCATGCAGACCTAGGTAGTGGTATTATTGGATCAAAGGGCTCTATATAATTTTATAGCACTTTGGACATAGTTCCAAATTGCCTTATAGAATGGTTGGATCAGTTCACAACTCCACCAGTAATTCATTAGTGTGCCAACTTTGCTATATCTCCTCCAAAAATTATCTTTTTCCTTTACTGTCATATTGGCCAATCTGGTAGGTATGAGGTGGTACCTCAGAGTTGTTTTAATTTGCATTTCTCTAATCAACGGGATTTATATCATTTCATATGATAGTTTTGATTTCTTCATCTAAAAACTGCTTATTCACACCCTCTGACCATTTGTCAATTGGGGAATGACATATTTCTCATACATTGGACTTAGTTCTCTAAAGGTATGAGAAATGAGATCTTTATCGGAAATTTGTTATAAAATTTTTCCAATTTTGTTGTTTTCCCTCTAATCTTGGTTGCAATGATTTTGTCTGTATAAAGCCTTTTAAATTTTATATAGTCAAAATTATTCATTTTATCTCTATCTCTTGTTTGGCCATAAAATTTTCCCTTTTCCATAGATCTGATAGGTAAACTATTCTGTTCCCCTAATTCACTTATAGTATCACCCTTTATGTCCAAATCATATACCCATATTGACCTTATCTTGGTAAAGGGTATAAGATATTGATCTATATCTAATTTTTTCCATACTGTTTTCCAATTTTCCCAGCAGTTTTGGTCAAATAGTGAGTTCTTATTCCCAAAGCTGGGATCTTTGGATTTATCAAACACTGGATTGCTAAGGTCATTTATCCCTAATCTATTCCATTGATCCACCCTTCTACTTCTTATCCAGTACCAGATTGTTTTGATAATAAATGCTTTATAGTACAGTTTAAGATCTGGTACTCCTAGGCCATTATCCTTCACATTTTTTTTCATTAATTCCCTTGATATTCTTCATATTTGTTCTTCCAGATGAATTCAGTTATTATTTTTTCAAGTTCTATAAACTGTTTTTTGGTAGTTTGATATGGCACTGAATAAGTAAATTAATTTTTTAATATTAACTTGACCTACTCATATGTAATTAATATTTTTCTAATTGTTCAGATCTAACTGTGTGGTGAATTTACCCTTTTCATTTTTGATACTGGTAATATTTTCTTCTTTCCTTTTTAAACTCAAATTAACCAGTGCTCAATTTTTTTTATAGAACCAACTCCTAGCTTTATTAGTTCAAAAGTTCTCTTACTTTCAGTTTTTTAAATTTCTCATTTGATTTTAAGATTTCCAATTGAGTCTTTAATTGGGGATTTTTAATTTGTTCTTTTCTAGTTTTTTTCTTTAATTCCATGCTCAGGTCATTAATTTGCTTTTTCTCTATTTTATTGATATAAACATTCAGAGATAGAAATTTTCCTCTAAGTACTCCTTTGGCTGTATCCCATACATTTAATGAAATCACTGGTTATTTCTTTAAATTGTTCTTTGGCCCACCCTGAAAAAAAGGTATATTCATTTTTATTCCCATTCAGTTTTCTCCAGAGATCTATTAAATCTAACTTTTCTAAAATTTCATTCACTTCCTTTATTTCTTCCTTGATTATTTTTTGGTTAGATTTATCTAGTTCTGAGAGAGGAAGTTTGAGGTCTCCTACTTAAGGTTCCACTTTAAGTTCATTCACATTTTCCTTTAAAAATCTGGAGAGTATACTATTCGGTGCATATATGTTAAGTATTGTTATTGCTTCATTATCTATAGTACCTTTTATGAAGATATAATTTTCTTCCTTATCTCTTTTAATTAGATCTACTTTTGCTTTATCTTTGTCTGAGATGATTACTACTCCTGCTTTTCTTAAATCTCAATTAAAGCCCAATAGAGTCTGCTCCAGTCCCTTACCTTTACTCTGTGTGCGTCTGCCTGCCTCAAATGTGCTTCTTATAAAGAGTATATCATAGGATTCTGTTAGTTAAATATATTTGGATAGAAAATGGAAAAAATAAATTATCTTGATATTTAATAACATAAATTAAAACTGTATAATTAATTCTAGTATGAGGCAGTCTGTCTGTCTGGCCAAATGTAATAATAAATATTAAACTGGGTTTGCCAAATGTAATAGTTAATAGTAAACTAGTATTGGTAATGGGTAAATCTAAATCTAGTATATTGAACTGGTATAATAAATGTTAAAGCTTTAAGGGCTAAGCTGGTTCAGGTGGTGGATGAACTGGCTGAAGGCAATCTCATCCAACACTTTTTATTTTCTTTTAGAGTAGGGAGAATAAAAGTAGGAAATAGAAAACTTAATGAGAGAACTCTTATATTCCTAGCACTAATATTTGACTAAGTAACCAACCCAACCAACAGTTCCTCACAGGACTTTTTGTTCACCAAGGTGAGCCTACACATAATTATGTATTCTCAACTGACTAAAGATTAAATTCGATCTTACTTCCTTAAACTAATTTATAAATCTTCTTAATTCTTTATATATGTATATATAACTCTTCACAAATCAAAATATAGCATCCTTTCTCACTCAAGTTCTCAGAATACTGCTGCTTGTGACAGGTTTTCACAGACCAGCCCTCTTGCTCTTCAGTGTTCCTTGTGGTTCCTGTTATGAATAGGCCCAATGGTTGGACCCCTTCTCTCAGAGTGCTTGAGAGGAAAAATCTTTAGTCACTAAGCTTTTTAGTCACAAATAGTAAGTTCTCTTCTTTAACTTTCTTGAATCTTTTTTTCTTTCACTTTAACTGCCACCAACTATCAGAGTCCAGAGAGCTCAGTCCAACAACCCCTGTTCTCCTTGACTTCCAGAGAAACAGGAGCTTTCTGACAGTGTCTTCTTATTTAAGCTCTCAACAAAAGTGTATCAACCAATAAAATCTTTTTCTTCTTCTTAAATTTCTTTTTCTTTCTCTTTAACTGTCATTAACTGTGTCCCAGATCCAAAGATCAAAATCACTTCAGTTTTTTCAGGCTGCCAGAGTAGCAGAAGCCCAGAATCCTCCCTGCACTAGAATTTATGCTTTACCCTTAAAGGATCCACAGCAAATTACCTTTCTCCTCAGTTAAAGGGGACAGCTCAAAAGTGCAACATCCTTACTTCTGAGCTGAAACCCTTGCTTCTAACTAGACAAAATAACTTAAATAAATTATTATCCTAACAATATGAATCTCTTTTCTTCTTTTCCAGGTAAAAGAAAGAGAGACTACAGAAGAGATGCAAGATAAAAATTTCCTCCTCAAAAAAAAAAAACCTTTAAGGGAAAACAGCATCAATATCACATTCAAGTAGTCATATGCTGGTAAATGTTTAATTACTGGTTCTTTGGAGGAAAAAGCATATATAGTACACTTTTAAGCTTATGCATTATTCACATTTTCTCCACCATTTTCTTAAACCTACATAATCAACAAAAAATAAAACAACCCTGATTTGTACTATTTGCAGATTTCTGAGGTGTAAATGGTCACACTGGAAATTTAACCAGTCTCTTAAGTTGGCTTCAGCACATTCTTTGGGAGAAGGGTAGATTTGGGTGCTACCACAAAAAGAATTGCTATAAATATATTTGTATATATGGGTCCTTTTCTTCTTTCTTTGATTTTTTTGGTCTTCTTTCTTTGACCTATTACTAATACTATCACTGGATTAAAGTGGTATATTGTGTATGCGCAGCCTTTGGACATAGTTCCAAATTGCTTTTCTGAATAGTTGGACTATTCTGACTTTGACTCCATTCCATGTACTCCACCAACAGTGCATTAGTGTACCTATTTTCCTATATCACTCTAAGAACTCTACTAATAGTGTATTAGTATACCTGTTTTCCCTTCTGTGTTTGTCATACAATTTTTTTGGTCATATTAACCAATTTGTTGGGTATGAAGTGATACTTTGGTGTCGTCTTAATTTGCTTTTCTCTAATTATTAGTGATTATGGATTTTTTCATATAGCAAATTATTGTTTCAATTAATTTTTATTGTCAATCTAAGGTTTTTTAAGTAAACCATTATGTCATGCAAAAAGTGTCAATTTTGTTTCTTCTTTGCCTATTTGTATTCTTGCCTGTACTTATTTCTTTTTCTTATCTTCTTGCTATAGCTAGTATTTCAAGCACAATATTAAAATATTATTGGTGATAATGGACACCATTGCTTTATCTTTAATCTTATTACAAAGCAGTTGTTTTTCTTCTGTGTTTCTACTCCCACAGTTTTTTCTCTAGATGTGGATAGCATTCTTTCTCATAAGTCCCTCAGAATTGTCCTGGATCGTTGCATTGCTGCTAGTAGAGAAGTCCATTACATTCGATTGTACCACAGTGTATCAGTCTCTGTGTATAATGTTCTCCTGGTCCTGCTCCTTTCACTCTGCATCAGTTCCTGGAGGTTGTTCCAGTTCACATTCATTTTAGCACAATAGTATAACATCAATAACAGATACCACAATTTCAACCATTCCCCAATTGAAGGGCATCCCCTTATTTTCCAATTTTTTGCTGCCACGAAGAGCATGGCTATAAATATTTTTGTACAAGCATTTTTCTATAGGGGTTCTTTTTGTAGTGGCAAAGAACTAGAAATTAAGGAGGTGCTGATTGACTGGAAAATGGCTGAATAAATTATATATGTGATAGAATACTCTTGTGCTATAAGGAATGATGAAAGTAATGATTTCAAAAAAACCAAGGGAGACTTGTATGAACTAATGCAAAGTGAAATAAGCAGAATTAGGAGGAAAATTTATAGAATAATGAGTAACTTTGTAAAGATAAGCAACTTTGAAAGACTTAATAATTCTAATACAACTACTACCTACCACTCCAGAGAACCAATGAAGAAGCAAAATATTTCTAATAGAGAAGTAATATACTCAGGATACATAAAATAATTTTTTCCCCTTTTGTCTATCCATATTTGTCACAAAATTTTTTTGGTCATTTAAATATGAGGGAGGAGGAAGAGAAAAAAATTTGTTGACAAAAATCAAATTAAAAAAGGAATGAAACCCAGGACAATTCTGAGGGACTTATGGAAAAGAATGCTACCACATTCAGAGGAATAACTACAGGAGTGGAAACAGAAGAAAAACAACTGTTTGAACACATGGGTTGAGGTGGACATGATTGGGGTGTAGACTCGAAACTACCACACCAATGCAACTATCAACAATTTGGAAATAGGTCTTGATCAGTGACACATGTTAAAATCAGTGGAAATACGCATCAGCCATGGGGGGGTTGGGGGGGAGGGTGAAGGGGAAAGTAAGAGCATGAATTATGTAACCATGTTAACTTTTCTAAAAAATAAATATTAATAAATGTTTAAAAAAAGAAGATAAAGGAATGAAGAGGGAGTAGCAATTCAGATCTCGAATATATTACAAAGCAGTATAAGTTGGTAATTTGATGTGTAACTGGGGTTGGTTGAACCCCTAGTCTGTTGGTGATGAATCCTCCCAGGCACAGAGAGCAAGATGGCTACTCTCTGCCCAGAGATTCTTAACATGCAATCTGACCTCTAGTTTTCAAACAATAACAGGTTTATTATAAATAATAATTTGGATTAGATAAGGATGGAGTGGTAGGAGATTCCCTATCACTAATAAAGTTCTACCTTTCCCAGACCATTGACCTCACAAAAGGTCTCTTCGGTCCCTAACAAAGTTGGGGATACACTGACTTCCTTTCTGCCTAAATTCCTACCATCCTGTCTAGCTACCCTAGGCTAAGCCCAACCCAATACAGTCTTTGATGAAAACCAGAGATAGCGGTTGAATCAGGAACTGGTACCAGAAATGACCTAGTCACCTTAGATTGTAGGCAAAACCCACTGATTTAACTCAGAAGTTCAGATCACTGTCAATGGTAGTTCTTCTTGAGAGGTCAATAGATGTTACTTCAGTGTCAGAGATCAACCAGGGACAACAGGAACCAGAGTAGATGATTTGGGTAGGTCACACCAGATCAGGAGAGCTAAGATCCAAAGCTGTTGATTTCTTCACCACCTCTTTACTCTCTCCCCAACTGTCAGTCCAGAACCTCAGAATCATGTCTGAGAATTCTGAGCATCTCTCTTACATTCTATTCTCTGTAACCAGCGTATTTCTGTATGTTCACTATGACCCTCCAGTTTACCCAAATTTCTCCCTTTCAGCAGCAATCACCAAACTATTTGGTATTGTTTGAAAAGTAGAAAAATGGATCAATGAACAAGGTAGGCAAAGAAGCATAAACAACTAAACTCAACTATTTAGTGCTTGATAAGCTTGTTTTTAAAAAATAATTTCAATTGATATTTTCTTATTCTTATATCATCATTGTTATCCCATGTAACACTGTTTTACCTTCTCTTAGAAAGCCATTCTATATGACAATATGTTTTGCAGAAAGGAAAAAAACAACACAACTGATTGATAAATTGAAAAAGTATGAAAATATGCATTGTGTAATACCTGTGGTTCTCCCACTTCCATGAAAGAGTAGGTTGGGAATGCCATCTTATATCTCTTCATTCAAGTTCTATTTGATCTCTAAACTTTTGTTACATTTACTTTTGATATTTTGGTGTGCTGTTCTTTACATTTACATTGTTGAAGTTACTATGTATTTTATTTTCTTGCTCAGCTTATTTCACTCTATATTATTTCATTTTGATCTTTCTATGCTTCTTTGTATTCATCACACATATTATTTCTTCCAGCACAGTAATATTCCATTATATTTATGCACTATTCTTCATTTGTAGGTATCTACTTTGTTTCCAGTTCTTAGTTATCATAAAAAGTAATGCTACAAATATTTTGGAGTTTATAGGGCCTTTTTCTTATCAATGGCCTCTTTTGGGGTATAATCCCAGTAATGAAATCTCTGGTTCAAAAGATACGAACATTTTAATCTGTAGGGCCTGGAATTTTAACCAATAAATAATATAAGGCCATTTCCCAGAGAATAACATCATTTATTAACAAGGGCATGTGATCTGTTAATAAAAGATGGGTCCATTGCTCCTGCCTTTTAAGTTATAGACACGCTTTCTTATAGGGAGGTATGATATCTTTCTGATTGGCCTGACAGTTTGTTCTTTGGACGTCCCCTGACATTCCTAACTGGAGGATATTTTAAGAGGAGGTGGACTTAGAGATCTCAACTCCTCCTCTATTACTTCATAACAGGGAAGGTGGATCTTCAACAAGTTAGGAATTCAAATGCTTTTGGGAAGGCCTTTTTGTTTTGAGATAAAGAAGGTACTTTATCTTTTCAAAGCCTCTAATAAAAAGATAAAAGTTCCTAGACAGTCACATGTACTGAGGCCTGGGAGTTACTTTGGCTTTAAAAACTAGACCACTTTTAATTTTCAAAACTGTGGGTTTAAGGAAATGAATAGCTTCACATAGAAATATTACTAACAAATAATATATTGCAAAATTAATTTTCCTCAGTTCACTTTATTTACATTACTCCAAAATGATTGTATCATTTCACAGCTCCACAGCAACATATTAGTATGCCTATATTACCACAATGACTTCAAAATTGACCATTGCCAGTTTTGGTCACTTTTGCCAGTTTGAAGGGTGAGATATGAAATCTCAGGATTGTTTTGATTTGTACTTTTCCCATTATTGGTGATGTGAAGCATTTTTTATGTGGTTGTGAATACTTTGTAGTTCTGTTGAGAATATTCTTTGGTTATTTATTTATTGGGAAATAGCTATTAAGTCATAGCCCTCTCTATCAATCTGTCTGTCTTTATAGTTTAATATGTCTTAGAAATCAACCCTTATCAGAAAAATTTGATACAAAACTTTCCCCTCTTTAGAGCATTTCCCTTCTTATCATTGGTACTATCTGTGGAGAAGCTTTTCAGTTTTGAATAATCAAAGTTATCTGTTTTATCTTTTGCAATTACCTCTCTCATGTTTGGTTAAGAATATAGCATCTACCCATAGCTGTGAGAGGTATATGACATGTTTCACTTCTAATTTTTATTAGAATGATTTTTTTATATTATGGTCACATATTCCTTTAGAAAGTATTATGTATGGAATGTGGTGTAAGGCGTTGGTTGGTGTAAGCTTAATTTCTTCTAAGAAGACTGAAATTACTTCTAATTTTAGGCTACTTTCTAATTTTCTTGGTGGTTTTTTGAAACAAATAGGAAATTTTTACCTAGGCAATGTATGTTTTCCACTTTATCCCAAAATAAGTTGAATTCTATTGTTTCTTAATCTCCCTTGTCTAGTATGTTCTATTAGTCCCATGATGGAGAACTGATGGCAATGTGCCAAAGATGGCACAGAGAGACCTCTCTGTGCTGTTGCCCACCAGAGTTAGTTACTAGAAAGGCAGAGGGACTCAGATGGAGTTGCTTCCTTCCCCCTTTCTACCATGCCTCCCCTCCCCTCTGCCTAGCAGCCCAATGGAATCACTTATTTTCTCCCCTGAGTGGAGTGCTCAGGCCACCCCTCTCTTTCTCCCTCCCCTGTCTGGGGTAAGGTTGGGATGGGAGTAGGGTGTGGTACTCAGTCTCTGGGGGGGGGCAGGGCACAGCAAGCAGTCTGAGGGGGTGGGGGTGGGGCACAGCACACACTCTCTAAAAGGTTTGCCACCACTGTATTGGTCTAGCTCTCTAATCTTTAATCAATATCACATGGTTTTGATGACTACAGCTTTATAATATAGTTTGAGGTTTGAAAGTGCTATTCTCACTTTGGCTTTACTTCTTTTAATCATTTCCCTTGATATTATAGAATTTTGTCTTTCTAAAATATGATTGGCAAGTTGTGCACAGAGAGTCTTTTAAAATGGCTTGAAATTCTACCTCTGGCCCTATTTTATCTCAGAAACAGATCCAGAAGTGATTTACACATCTCACCATTTGATTTGCTATTTGGACATCCACCTATTCAGGCACAACTATTTACCCCTGCCTATACGTCATTGTTGGGAGGGGATACTATCATTACCACATATATTAGACAATACAAATAAAATTGCAAGCACTCCATGACTCTGGAGCTGCTGTTCAGGCAGGCCCCCTAGACTTCTTGCTTCATGATTTAAACCCAGGTGATAGTGTATACATAAAAAATTTCTAACGTATTGGGTGGACTGAACCTGCTTATGACAGACTATTCCAAGTCCTGTTGACTACACCAATAGCCATTAAAACTGGGGAGAGGGACTCACGGATTCATTGTAGCCATGTAAAATGAGTACCTTCTGTTGATAATGAATAATTGCCTATACTGATTGTATTTGACTATTGATTGTAATAAGACTTCCCTATTGCTGAATCTGTTTTGTTGTACTGTATTTGGTTGATCCTTGTACTGGAACAAATTGCCCTTGTAGGACAATATATAACCTCACGAAAGAAAATCTGTATTAGTGACCTATATTGACCTGATATGCCTTTTATAACATTTTGTGCCTTTTGTGATGTTTTTGTATTTTCTTGAATATATTATTGCTGCTATATCTCCATTGCTTTTCTATTTCCTTTGCACTTACACTGTGGATCATGGCAAGTTAAAGAGGAAATGAATCTTACTTTTTAGAAAGTAGACTCTATACCTTACTTCTGTGATTGTGAAATATACACATTTTTAATATTTTTCTTTTTCTTCCTACATGTGCCATATAGTATTTGATTTTTCTCTCATTTTTTTATATTTGAAGCATATGTGTAATGCAGGATTTATGCAAGACTTTCTTGCATTGGCAATATTACCCTAGGCAATCCTGTCAGTTAGGAGAATGGAACTCTGGCCCGGCAGGTGCCAGTCCCAGGAGCTGACAGTTGAGCTGGGACTATAAAGACCCTTGCAGAACCAATCTGGAGGTTCTGATTTCCTTGACCTGACTCAGGCACCCAACTATCCCGGACTTCCCCTTGGGGACCCTGGGAGGTTGAAGGGAGGTTTGGGTTGTGGAACGTGGGCAGGATTTAGATTAGGGCAGCCTAGCAATAGGGATACCCCCAAGCCAATTTTAACAACTGTATCTGTTAGCTGGTGGATTATACAACATCAGGGCAGTGTCAGATTATCTCTGGTTGAGGGCTGATTCCCTCAGCCTGACCTTACCTTCTAGGTCCATAGCCAACACTTGCCAGCTGCCCCTAGCAACAGCCTCAAGAGCCCTCAACCCTCTTTCCTCAGTTTTTCCTTCTTGTTAAAATAAAACCCCTAGCCTGAATCTGAGGGTTTCTGTAATTATTATAACGTCATCTTGGGCTAAGGGACTGAGGAGAGGGGAGAATTTCAACCAGTTGACTTTAAAGGAAGTACTGGGCAAGCATCCATTGTGTCCAGGAAGTGTGTGAGCTTCACTTCCTGTTGAGGTCTGCTTTCACTCCAGCAGGGAGGGGCTCTTCACTCTCCATCTTAAAGGAGCCTATAGGTAGCAGGGAGACTGACTGAGCATCACAGCTCAGGCTACACATCACAGACAGTCTCAAATCACCTGTTACTTTAGTTACAGGCTCCCAGGTCCAGGTGACTCACTTGTGCCACCAGCTCCATTTATTAGTCACGTTTTCCACTTATTACATATGTCACCAGTATTGAAAAGATGTTTTAACTGTTTTGATTTTTGCAATAGAATAAGCTAAGATGTCCATTTGCCTAACATATAAATGTGTACCCATAAAGCTTTGGACTATGGCAACCTGCCGCTAATTATTTAAATATTATGAGACTTTTGCTTGATGAATATGTCTGAATCAAAGAGAAATGGACCACAAAGGAGCACAGAAGTTAACCTGCAAAGTGCCAAATGAGCACAAAAAGGTAAAAGAGACCAAACCAATCCTATGAGGATTGATGGCATTCTGCGCAAAGAATGCAAGGACTTGATCATGTGTGAGACTCAAGGTTGTGGCTGTTTATCATGTGTCAAATGCAGGACTTCCTTGTACTACATACTATATCAAGTATATAACATTGATTGTTCTGGCTCCATTATCCTAGAAATTGAAGAAAAGAGTCACACCAGGGAATGCTATTTCCCATTTGTTTCGAGATCCAGTCTCTTTTTCTATTTTCTTTCATAATGTGGCAATTTGTTGTAGTCCAGATTGCTAAAATGAATGATTGTAATTGCAGGCGTATGTGACATGGATTGCTACAAGAACCTGTTGTGATTTGTGAATTTTTTCACAATTTTGATATTTATATTTCACTCAGAGGTTATTTTTTAAAAATTTCTTTGGATTCTTTGATATTTTTGATGATTCATTCATATGCCTTATGACTATCCCTGTGTGATTCCTATGTGTATCACTGTTTTCTCCTCAGGGGGGAATGTGTTATTATCCTCCTTGGGCGGGAGGACCATGTTATTGTTGTGAACTTTGATTTTAATTTGAGCCTAATTTAAAACAAGAGACTACCTGCCAGAATCCAAGAAGGTAAACTTTTTGGAGAAGGTTCCACAAAGATGCCTGCAGAGACCACATACTGCACCAAAAGATTCAGAGTGAACTTTGGAATGTGGTGATTTGAACTATGAGGGGTTGAATGCATTTGTGTTGAATGTACACTCTTATGCCAAAGGGGACTGCCCCCTAATTTTGTCCCCTTTTTGTCAATGTAGCAATCGTTGGTTTTGTTCTTTTCTCTTTTATTTCCCTTTATCCCCAAATTATTTTAATTTCCCTTTAGAAGCTGTAATATTGTATATACTTTTAGTTAAAAATCTTTAAAGTTTTAAGTTGATTATGTTTCCATGACCCCTTTGGGGAGCTTGGTCTCCCAAAGGATCACAGAGGGGAATGTATTAATAAGAAATCTCGAACCTCCGGACTCCATCTCCCAGAATGCTTTTTCATTACCCAGCATCCTTTTCCCTTCATCCTCAAGTTGTGTGCTTATATTATCTGTATATAGTTGTGGGTAACTCCTCTCTCTATCTTCTGATATTGATTCTCAGATTTTTTTTTGCATTCTTGTAGCTATTTGGAATGGGATTTCCTTATTATTATTTCTTGCATTTTCTTATTATTATAAAGAAATGCTATTGATTTTTCAGTATTTATTATGGAGCCTGCAACGTTGCTGAAACTCTTAACTATCTCAATTAGTAATTTTGCTGATTCCCCAGGATTTTCCAAGCAAACCAGGAATCTCTTTAGCTATTTTATTCCTTTTTGTTTTCCAATTGCTATTGCATTTATATAACTATATTAAATAATAGTGGTCAGAGTGGGCATCTTTGCTTCATTCCCATATTTATTGGAAAAGATTCTAGTATATTTTCATTGTATATGATCCTTGCTTTTGGTTTTAGGTAGATGCATTTTATGATATTAAAAAAGGTTTTTCCACGTCTATACTTTATAGACTTTTTTAAAAGATAAAAGTGTTAAAAGGGTAAATGGCACAGAAAGTACAGAGACAAATGGTTAAAGGGATACAAAAGGAGATAGCATTGAAGCAGGCCTTTGCAGTGAAAGGGAGAGAGGTACCAAAAATCACTTGTACAACTATGGATTAGAGTTGGGAGTACTCAGGAGTGTGGACCCTGATGAGGATAGAATAGTGGTGGGGAGTAGGAGTTTGACATTTCATTCTAATACTTTTTTGGGGGGGTTGGGGATTGGGGAAGGTAAATGTGTGCTTTGGGTTCAGTCCAATAACATATCCAAATCATTTCAAAGTTATCTACAAAATTTTCCAGTTAACATATCCACAAAACTGTCAGTATCTTTTGGTGTGCTGCTGATCTTACTCCAGCTGTCTGGATCTTTTTTAACATTTACATATCACAGCACCAAAAGACCCTGCTGGAAAAGCCTAGATGGCTCCCCTGATTCAGTGCATCTTACCAGAATGTGATTTTTGGTAAATATATAATTTGTAAATTATACTCCTTTGTTCTTTGAAAGCATTTGCAAATGATTTTTAGGTTCCCCTTTGGGATCTTACAGCTATTATCATTTTATACTTATTTATTATACTGATTAGAAGAGGAAGGGTGAGGTTTGTCAGGACTACAAGATACAGTTTTATTTACTTATTTTTTAAACTCTTACTTTTTTGTCTTAGTAACAACTCTTAGGCAGAAGCGCAAGCAAGGATTAGGACAATAGAATTACATGATTTGCCCTGGGTCACACAGCTAGAAGTATCTGAGGCCAAGTCTGAACTCAGGACCTCTGGACTCTAGGCCTGGAGCTCTATCCATTGTGTTACCTGGATGTCTCAAGATATAGTTTTAACACAGTGGAGATGCTCATGTGGTTTTGGATGTTTTGGTAGTTAATAAACTTATAAAACATTTTACTTAGGAAAGAACTCCCTGTTTTATAACTGTGGAACCGTGAATTGAAGACTGGAAGAAATTAGGCTTTAACCAACACCTTACAACATATCCCAAAATAAATTCAAAAGCTATATGGCCGAATATTAAAGGTCATAACAAAAAATTACAAGAGAAGTTTATCATAGGGTTCAATATCTAAGACATGGATAACAGACCAAAGGTCGTTCTACTATAGAAGTGGTCAAAAGATATGTACAAATACTTCTCAAAACATTTACAATTAATAACTATACCAAAGGATGTTACACATCACTGATTTTGAAACCACAACGCAATCTTCTCATCTCAAAGGAGATGGAATTGTATTTCTATTTTACATACTTAGGCGGCTACATATCATCTCCAGCAGAAAGTGTCTGGAGGACAGTACATTCGACAACCCCTGGGACTTGGCTGTCCCGAATAGCCGTGGACTTTTCTTGATTGGGGGCCCCAGCCTTAACTGAGGTAGCTCTAGGCCTTCTTTGCACCCTTCCACCTCCCTGGGAGCCAATTCTTACTCCTCCCCTTACTTTTGGAAGAGGGAGATTGAAAAGGAGAAATGGGGGAGGGGGCGGGAGTGAGGTGCGTGTGTGATTCGGTCGTAAGCGGATGCAGTGACGCGTTTCCGGAGGCGTGTAAAGTTTCAGGAAGCTGTGGCCCGGATTCAGTCGCCGGGTCATGGTCTTCTAGTTTGCCCATGCAGGGACCACAGAGTAAGCTCTAAGTGGGCCACCGCAGGATTCTTCCAGTCCGAGCTTGGGCCTCCGCGCTCCGGTCGTCCCGGGCTGCGCGCGTGGAAGTGCGCGTGCGCGCAGTAACAGGCGCCCCTCCCCCGGCTCTCGCTAGTTGCTGTGGTCGGGTTGGCTGCCTGCCTCCTCTTCTTGCGCTCCGCCGCTGCCTCCGCCGCCACCGGCGAGCGCAGTGCGAGCGCCGCTGGCCCAAGTGAGGCAGATGACGGAACGAGCTCTGGCGCGAGGAGGAGGCCGCTGCCAGCTCGAGAGAGTCACCGGGCAGGAGCGGAATCCCCTGCAGCCGCAGTCCCTCTGCCTCCTCTTGCTTGCCTCGCCATTCCTCCCAGCCGGCTGGGAAATGGGACCAATATGAGTCCCGAGCTGCCGCCGGAGAAGGAAGAGCAGGCGGCGGCAGCTGAGGCGGCACCCGCGGCATCAGCGGAGGAGGAGGAAGGAGGCGGCATCTGCAAAAAGAGAAGTAGCCGCATTATGCTGGTGAAGAGGATCAGCGCGAAGCTGGGGGGCAGCAGCTCGGTGAGCGCCTCTGGATGCGAAGGCTTGGGTGGGGGCGGGAAGACACGCGTGCGATGGCACCCGGGCGGATAATTGCAAGCTACCCCTATCAAAGCACTTTTCCCTCCGCTTGGCTCTGGTGGTAGTTTCTCGAGCACCCGCCCCCAACCCCTGTTGATTTCTCGCCATCCTGCTTTTTGGGTACCTGGGAATGTAGCAGAGAGTTGTGGTAGCTCCAGACCAATTAATTTCCAGATCAGGAAGGAGAAGAAACCATTGTCGGGAGTAAAATGGGAAGGAAGAAAGTTACAATTAGAAAAAAAAAAAGTTCCTCTATTGCGGCTTTGCCTTTTTAAAGTTTGTGTGCTTTGCAACATTGAGCATCTGACTGCGTTAACGCATCTTTTATCTGAGTCAATACAGTTTTCTCACCTTTTCTCCAAAATTGGATTTAAAGTTAGGCATTAGCTAATATCTCTCTCATGTATCTAATCTGTAGTGTGAGAAGGAATGCTTCCATACTCTTTTACAAACTGCACCTACTAATGGACACATCCCATAACAACAAAAATGGTTACCACAAGATAAAATGAAACACTTAAACGATTTAGTCGAAGCGGTTTTTTTTTTTTTTTTTTTTTTTTTTGGTGACATAGGGGTCTGATGAAGCCTCATGGCCCTTTCTCAGATTGATGTTTTTAAATGTATAAAATAAAATACATAGGATTGCAAAGAAAACTAATAATATTGAAATACAATTAACAAGAATATAAATAAAATAAGTTCATTGAATCTTCAAATTAAGAACTCTTATGTTAAAGTCTTGATGATCTCCACCCCCCCCCCCCCACCTCCTTTGGTTGTTTGTTGCATAGGCATTTGAGGGGACTGAGTGAATCTCATACTAAAAGTGCTTCTCTGGAGACAGAACTTTTGGACCCAAACTTAAAATAAACAGGAAGCATTTTCAGCTAGTGTATTTGGCTTCAATCTTCGAAGCCCACCCTGTCTGGAAGTTACTATTGAAATTCTATGTATCCTTTTATCTTTCCTGAGGTTTGTCAAAAAACTGGGTCAAGTTGACATGGACACAGAATTTTGAACTCTGCCAGGAAGAAAGAAGGTGGCAACTTGCTTTAGCACTGAATCAAATAGTCTAGATCTCTCTCAAAAAGTAGCCCTCCCCAATCAATCAATCTCTCTCTCTCTCTCTCTCTCTCTCTCTCTCCCCCTCTCCCCCAATCTCTCCCTCTCTCTCTCTCTCTCTC
>NC_058130.1:256285074-256321204 GCF_016433145.1 Gracilinanus agilis
AGAAGGTGGCAACTTGCTTTAGCACTGAATCAAATAGTCTAGATCTCTCTCAAAAAGTAGCCCTCCCCAATCAATCAATCTCTCTCTCTCCCCCTCTCTCTCTCTCTCTCCCCCTCTCCCCCAATCTCTCCCTCTCTCTCTCTCTCTCTCTCTCTCACAATTATACAACTCTAAACCTGGAATGTCTCTTTTAGAGGGAGCAGTTTTGTATTCTTGAGACTAGCTAGTCCTGGGGGAAGAGAGATTGTAGATCAGTATTATTTAGTCATCCCAACATAGTTTACTTTTAAAACACTTTTCCAGAATTGAAGAGATTGTAGAAATTTTGAAGTTTTTTTTTTTAAATATGGTAAGCAAATTGGAATGGGGGGATTATATATATATATATATACATATACATACACACACATATATACACACACATATATAAATAAGATCTGTTTTAGATCCAAAGTTACTACTTAGGAACATAAACTAACCTATCACCATGCTTTAGTAGATTAGAATAGAATCTCCAAAGCTCATCTCTTTAAAAAAAAAAAATAAAGTTTTGTAGATGTGTTTGACAGTTAAAGTATTGGAAGGCAAATTGTATACCAAAAAACTACTTTGCTGGTAGTGGCTGATAGAAATATGATAGGGCAAGTAGGTGGTGCAGTAGAGTTTAGGGCCTTAGCTGTGTGACCCTGGGCAAGTCATTTAACATTGTCATAGTTTCTTCATCGGTAAAATGAACTGGAGAAGGAAATGGCAAACCACTTTAGGCCAAGAAAACCCCAAATGGGGTTATGAAGAATGGAATACTATTAAAACAATTGAACAACAACAAAAAAGTAACCAGAACACTCACTCATGGGGAATATATATATATATTTTTTTAATCTTTTTTTTTTTTTAACCCTTGTACTTCGGTGTATTGTCTCATAGGTGGAAGATTGGTAAGGGTGGGCAATGGGGGTCAAGTGACTTGCCCAGGGTCACACAGCTGGGAAGTGGCTGAGGCGGGCTTTGAACCTAGGACCTCCTGTCTCTAGGCCTGGCTCTCAATCCACTGAGCTACCCAGCTGCCCCTCATGGGGAATATATTTTAAAGTGCTAGTCCTTTCTTCCTTTGGCACAACATTATTTCTCTTTTTCACTGATAAAATACACTCATTTCTCGGAAATATACAAAATTCAGTGTCAGGAAAAAAAAATCTTTTAATAGATAAAAAAAAAATAGATAAATGGTGCCTAAATGAAATTTTTTTTTTTTTTTTTGTATCTTGATGGTCTAACAAAGGAGATCTTAAAAGAGCTGCTTGGCTGACTGTGTGATAGTAAAGCCTCAAGTAAATCCCAACAACATAAATAAACTTTGAGTTTTGGGGATCTCATTAATTTTGATTTTTCTTAATACTTCCTTTTAAGTAATATCAGGAAGTCTATGTGCTAATTTTTAATTACAACTACATTCCTTCTCAATGCTCTTGGATCTGAGAATATGTAGCTTAAAGGCTATTAGAAATGGGTTGACCTCAATTTAACAGCGAATAACTGGGACACATTTCCAGTATGTTGGCTACACTTAATGAGGGGGATGGCATGTTGACTTAGCTGTGTGGCATGTCAGTACTTACACATTTTATGCTTTAATATGATATGTAAATATGTTAATTGCTGAAGTTGCTGCTTATATGATTTTTTTGTTCCCCAAATGATACATTTTCTTTTACTTTCTACTTACAAAATTAATTGATTTTTGTTTTGACACAGCATTTATTTCTCCGCAAACAATATGTTTCCTGTAATATTTGAATTAAAGGTGAGCTGGGGAAGATTTTGGAAAAAGGGCTTTTATAGAATTCTGCCTTAGGGCCTTTTTGCTTACATTGATGGTAAGAATTTGGGCAAAGTAGTTTGCCTCATCATTGAGTGCAGATTTTCCCCCTAAATTTAAGTTTTTGTTATCCTAAACAAAAACCCTCAGTTCATTTCTGTATACATAGAACAGAAAAAAAAGAAAATTGCATGTGAAACTATGAATCTTCATTATATCCAGATTACTTTTTTAAATTTTCTTTTTGTTTATATATTAAATAATTTTCCCCTTGAATCCTTCTCCCTTCTTAGAAAGAACCATGTCTTCAGATAGTTTTTAAAAGAAAAAAGAAAGATAAGAGAAAAGATGAGCAAAGTCAATCAATACATCAAAAAAATAATCTGACTATATGCATTATTCCACAAATGTGGACCTCAAACTCTGCAGAGGATTGGAGGGAAGGTTTCTAGTCATTTCTCTAGCCAAAATTGTTCTTTGAAATTCTACAACATTTATTTTAAATTAATTTCTTTTCATTGCTCTTTCATTTACATTGTTGTAAAAATTTATATTGTTTTCTTGGCTCTGTTTTCTTCATTTTGCATCTGTTCATGTAGATCTTTACATGCTTCTCTGTGTTGATCATATTTGTCATTGAAATGCAGCATAATAATATTCCATTGCATTCATGGACCTCAATTTTAGCCATTCTCTAATTGTTGGGTATCAACTTTATTTCCAGTTCTTTGCTATCACAAAAAATATTGCTATAAATATGTTGTTATACATGTATCTTTTCTTTTTCAGTGACCTCCTTAGGACTTATGCCTAGCAAGGGAATCTGTGGGTCAAAAGTTTGGACATTTTAGTCACCTTATTTGCATAATTCCAAATTGCTTTTCAGTATAGTTGTACTAATTCACAGTTCTACCAGCACTGTCTTGTGCCTATGTCTTCCCACATTGCCTATACTTTTTTTGGATCATCTTTGCAATTTATTGCATGAGGTAAAATTTCAGGGTTGTTTTGATGTGTAATTCTTATGATTAGTGGTATGGAGTATTCTTGAATACTGTTATTAATGTTTTTCAATTATTTTGAGAACTATTTGTTCTAATGCTTTGACTAGTTCTCTATTAGGGAACGAACTCTTGGTCTTATATTTCTGTTTGTTCAGTCAGTCAACTAACATTTATTAAGTGTTTCTAAGTGCGGGCACTGACTGTACTAAACCCTGGCAATATAAGAAAGGCAAAAAACAGTCCCTGATCTTCAAGTAATCTAGTAGGGGAGACTGCATGCAAAAAACTATCTACAAACAAGATAAAATATAGGAATAGTTGGAGATGATCAAAAGAGAGAAAGCATAGCACTAAGGGGGTATTGGGAGGTGCTTCTTGCATATTGTGAGACTTTAACTGAAATTTGAAGGAAGCCAGGAGGAAGAAATGAGGAGAGACAGATTTCCAGGCACAGAGGACAGCTAGTGAAGACCTTCAGATTGGAGAGATGGAGTGTTGTCTTTAAGGGTCAGTAAGGAGGCCAATCTCTCCAATTTGCAGGGAGATGTAAGTTGTAAGAAGTCTGAAAAGGTAGGAAAGGACCAGGTTATGGAAGGACCTGCATGAAATGATGAAGAGTGAAATGAGCAGAACCAAGAGAACATTTCATATACAGCCACAGAAGTATTGTTTGAAGAATAACTTGTGTATGTCCTCCAGAGAAAGAACTGCTAAATAGAAATAAGCAAAACATAGTGCTCACACACACACATATAAAATCTTTTTGTCAAATGATGCCTTCTCCAATATGGAGAAGGGAGGGAAATAAAGCTCCTTGGGAATTTTATTGTAACAAACTAAAAAAAAGTCTTTGTAAAAGATAAGTAAAACAGGATTTTCTATTTGATCCTGGAGGGTGATAGGAACCACGCTAGGCATGAGGTGATGAAGGGCTGTATCAGAGTAGTGATAGTGTTAGAGGAGAAAAAAGCATATACAAGAGAGGTTAATCAAGGGTAGAAATGAGAGGACTTAACAACAGATTAGATATTTGGGTGTAATGAGAGGTAAGAGTCAAGGATGAATGTAGGATGATATGAAAATTGTGAGCTGGAATGACTGGGAATATGATGATCCCCTCCATAACAGTAGGGAGATTAGGAAGAGGGGAGGGTTTGGGAGAAAAGATAATGAGTTCAGGTTTAGGCATGATGACTTTTAGATGTTTAGAGGACATCTAATTTGAGGTATTCAATAATTAGTTGGGAGATGTAAGTCTGGAGGTTAGGGCTGGATTAATAGATCTGAGAATCATTAGCATAGGTATGATAATCAAATGCATGGGAATGGATAAAAATCACCAAGCAAAATAGTTATAGATAGGGCCCAGGGCAGAGACTTAGTGGTCATCCTGGGTTAGTAGCCTGGACCGGACAAAGATCCAGCAAAGAAGATATTGAAGGAGCGATCAGACAGGTAACAGGAGAAGCAAGAGGGAGAAGAGAATATCAAAGGCTTCAGAGAAGTCAAGAATGATGAAGACTGAGAAGAGATCATTGGTAACTTTGGAGAGAACAGTTTCAATTGAATGCTGAGGTCAGAATCCTGATTGTGGAGTGTTAAAAGACTGTGAGAGAGGAAGAGGACAGCCTTCTCAAAGTGTTTAGTCACAAAAAACTAAAAGAGGAAGCCTATCTAAGACCTCCATTCTTCTCTTCTGGTCTCCTGTTCTTTGGATAGGTTTCCTCACAAACCTCCTTGAAATGTAATTAAGAATCTCTGGTCTAGGGAAATCAGATCAAAATCTCATCCTCTTTCTCCCCTCTGCTTCCCTCCCTTATTCTTTCTTCCTATTTGAGTTTAGGAGTGGGTTGAGAGCATCTGAGTAGATATATCTCTTCACCATCTTGGCAGAAATTCCCTTATTTAGAATATTTTTTAGTACAGGCCATTTCCCTTTTGTAGCTTCAATGGAATCTAATTCCTTAGCATATTTTGTTTATTTTTCCCTTGCTGATGGCCATTTATTCTTTCAAATGAGAGAGGAAAGGATATATTTGAACTATTCTAAAGACTATGGAATATTTCCCACTAATAATAACATTTTAAAATACATAATAATGCTAATATAGTGATAATATTTCCCTTTGAGAAAATGTGAGCACATAGAGCTAAGGACCTAACTTATTTTTTTAAACATTTATTAATATTTATTTTTTAGAAAAGTTAACATGGTTACATAATTCATGCTCTTACTTTTGCCTTCACCCCCCAGGTACCCCCTGCCCCCCTGCCCCCCATGGCTGATGCGTATTTCCACTGGTTTTAACATGTGTCATTGATCAAGACCTATTTCCAAATTGTTGATAGTTGCATTGGTGTGGTAGTTTCAGGTCTACATCCCCAATCATGTCCACCTCAACCCATGTGTTCAAGCAGTTGTTTTTCTTCTGTTTCTACTCCTGTAGTTCTTCCTCTGAATTTGGGTAGCGTTCTTTTCCATGAGGCCCTCAGAATTGTAAGGGCCTAACTTATTGTAAGTAACAAAGTAAGTTTATAATATAATTAGGATTGAAGCCCAACTCTACTGATTCTAATTTAATTTTATCTATTTCATGACATTATTTCCATTAATTCATGACTGTACCATTAATTCTGTCTTCCTTCTCACATTTTTACATATTCACCCAAATCTTTGCTTAGCCCCAATACCATATTACCTTTAACATTGGATTTGGTTGTTTAGTTTTAGAGAGGAGTCTCCAGAGCTCAGTGGATAATTTGCAAAAGAAGAGAAATAATGAAAAAAAATATCTTGACTTCTGTCTTAGAATCAATACTGTGTACATTGGTTCCAAGGCAGAATAGCAGTAAGGGTACAGGATTTAAGTTACTTACTCGGTCACACAGCTAGGAAGTATTTGAAGCTAGATTTGAACCCAGGACCTCCCATCTTCAGGCCTTGCTCTCTATCCATAAAGCTACTTAGTTGCTTCCAAGATAAATCATTTTTGACAAGAATTCATCCATATCTTAGCTATTTCCTCCACTTAGAATAGAGCATAAGCTCACATGAGTGTATTAATTTTGGACCAAACAAATCAAACAATAACACTATAGTATAATTATTCCTTTTCCAAAAAGTCAATTTAAGAAAATACTGGTATGAAACTGAACTAGGTGGTACAGTGGAGAGAGTGCTAGATTCAGTCAGGAAGACCTGAGTTCAAATGTGGCCTGAGACCAGTGGTGTGCTTATAGAGCTGGTTGATAAATTTTCATCATGAGTATTTACTTCCCAGAAATTAGCAAACACTATAAATCAGAGCTTGATTAATTTCTTTGTTGATTGTCTATAGTGTACACTTAAGAAAGTGATGGAGAAAATATTGATGAAGAGTAAAGTTAAAAGTGCATCTTGGGGGGCAGCTGGGAAGCTCAGTGGGGTGAGAGTCAGGCCTAGAGTCAGGAGGTCCTAGATTCAAACCCGGCCTCAGCCACTTCTCAGCTGTGTGACCCTGGGCAAGTCACTTGACCCCCAATGCCCACCCTTACCACTCTTCCACCTATGAGACAATACACCGAAGTACAAGGGTTAAAAAAAAAAAGTGCATCTTGGGCATATGCTCTCCACTCACAGTTTTGTTAAACCATTACCAGCAGTACTTTACTGTTGCAGATGCTTAAAAGCTTTGTGAATCAGGGCAAGTCACTTAGTTTCAGTTTCTGCATCTGTAAAAAGGGAGTAATAGAGGCAGCTAGGTGGCTCAGTGGATTGAGAGCCAGCCCTGGAGATGGGAGGTCCTGGGTTCAAATCTAGCCTCAGACACTTCTTAGCTGTGTCACCTAACCCCCATTGCCTAGCCCTTTACCTCTATTCTGGCTTGGAACCAATACTTAGGATTGATTACAAAATGGAAGGTAAGGATTACCTTAAAAAATGGGTGGGGGGGCAGCTGGGTAGCTCAGTGGAGTGAGAGTCAGGCCTAGAGACAGGAGGTCCTGGGTTCAAATAAGGCCTCAGCCACTTCCCAGCTGTGTGACCCTGGGCAAGTCACTTGACCCCCATTGCCCACCCTTACCAATCTTCCACCTATGAGACAATATACCGAAGTACAAGGGTTTAAAAAAAAATGGGTGGGAAGTAATAATGACATCTTTCTTAAGAGTTGTGAGGAGAAAATAAGATATTTATAAAAGCACTTTGTGAATTTTAAAGTGCTATGTATATGCTAGTGCTTTTGTATTTTTCATTACTACCAACAACATTCTAAAGTTAGAGTATACAAAAATTCCATCCACATAGTAGTATCATACACTCTGTAAAAAATTGTGTTTTTATGTTTTAACAAGTTTCAGATAACCACAGATACACATGAATGTCATGGGACTGAAAATCAGCTCTTTCTAAGCTGAATGGAATGGGTAAAATTACCATCATCAAAGAAAATGTTTAGAGAAATATCTTTGAATTATGTAAAATGCCATCCTCCTTTTTATTTTATAAAGCATTTCTTTTTGGTGGTTTTCTTGTCTGGTTTTAGCTTCAACTACAGTTCTTTGATCTCAGTTCCAGCTCTTTCCTTTTCCTTTACTTCATGGGCTTACCTTTCTTTTCCTCCTTGTAAGCCATGTGGCATCCTCAACATCAATCCCATCTCTTGCTAAACTTATGAAGCAGATTCTGTGGTTATACTTTATGTAGATTTTAACAAAGAGCTTAATATTTTTTATTCATTCTGTACCAGAATTTTCCATTGTTTTTGACCCAAGTTTTGTTTTCTTTTAATTTTTTTTTTACATTACTGTAGCTGTGGAAAAACTATCTGTTTTTAGTTAATTTGTTACCATTCATTGTTTTTAAATAATTTACTAATACCTATTTTTAAAAATAATATCCAGCAATTTTAGCTAAGTGCTTAATATCCAACGTTCTTGCTTGGAATAAGGAGAACCAAGCAGAGCCTGCCCATATATATATATATATTTATAACTTATTATAATCATGAAAGAAAAGACAAAATTCCTCAACAATAACAACAAAAGGCACAAAAGTTCTAAGCGTTTGATTTGATTAAACAGAACAATAACAAGTCAATATTGGCATACTTTTGGAGAAATATCTTTGTAAAACCAATCATTCCCTTTTTAAAGCTTTCCTAACAGTCTGGGCAAAGGTCAATAAAAAGTTATTTTTTTTAATTGAATTAAATAGTTTTCCACTCTTACTTTGGACACCTCAAACATAACACTTTCTAATCTTAGGAGCAGCGCTCATTGACTTTGCCTTCCTTTAAAAACTGATTAGGTCTTTGACGCAAATCAAACCAAAGGACTTCAGAACAGGACTTTGTCTCCTTGGCAGTGATCAAATCTTTGTAAAGTTTTTTGTTTAGGTGAGGCCAATGACTTGAGAACAGAGCACTGTTATAATATTATTTTTTAGCATTAGAGACAGAGACTTTGTGTATATGCTTTCACATCAGCACTGTGTATATGTTTTTTCTGGATCTGCTTTCTTCACAAGTCTTTGTGTATTCTTCTGAGTTCTAAATATTTATTGGTTTTGTTACACTAGTAGAATGTTGACATAAAGCTCTAGAGCTGGAAGTGACTTTAGAGGTCAATTTTGCCCTTCTCCACTCTCCCTTTTTATTGTTGAGTATACTGAGGCCCTGGGAGTATAAATGACTTGTCCAAGGTCACAAGTTAGATGAAGTCAAACATTTATTAAGTTCCCATGATGTGCCCAAGATTGAATATACAAAGAAAGGCAAAAGACAACCCTTGTCCTCAAGGAGCTCACACATGTAAACATTGGAGATAGTATCTGAATCTACTTCCTCTGACTCCAGAGTCAACACTCCCCTGTATATGGTTTGTTCAACTTATACCTAATTGCTAGGCATGTGTCTTATTTCTAGATTTTCCTTTTCACAAATAATTCTGCTTTGAATATTTTGGAGTCTTTTCATTTTTTCTGATGTAAACCCAACAAAGGATCTCTGGATCAAAAGGGAATGAATATTTAGAGATGGAAAATAGTATTTTAGAAAGACTCTGGCTACTTCATAATGATAAGCACTTGTCTGGATGACTCTGCCCATGGGGTATAAGCTCTGGCTGGACCTACTAGGCTGGAGAGTCATGATCTGATTAAAAAAAATTAATTAATTAAGAATATTTTTCCATAGTTACATGATTCATGATTCCCCCTCCTTCCTTCATTCCCCACTCCTGGAGCTGACAAACAGTTCCCCTGGGTTGTATATATATCATTGTTCAAAACCTATTTCCATCTTATTTATATTTGCAATAAAGTGATCTTTTAACATCAAAACCCCCAATCATATCCCCATCGAACCACGTGATGAATCATATATTTTTCATCTGTGTTTCTGTTCCCACAGTCCTTCTCTCTATATGTGGATAGTGTTCTTTCTCATAAGTTCCTCTGGATGGTCCTGGGCCATTGCATTGCTTCTAGTAGAAAAGTTGGTTACCTTTGATGGTACCACAGGGAATCCGTCTCTGTGTACAATGTTCTCCTGGTTCTGCTCCTTTTGCTCTGCATCAATGCCTGGAATTTATTCCAGTTCACCTAGAAATCCTCCAGTTCATCATTTCTTTCAGCACCATAATGTTCCATCACCATCATGATCTGATTCTTAGTCTGCTCTATGTACATTAGGTGATTTAAGTCCTCATAACAACCCTAGGAGAGAAGTTCTTCAAGTTTATATTCTTCTTTATAGGAAAAGAAACAGGCTTAGTTTAAGTGATTTGCATAAACAGAACTATTAAGCAAAGAGCTTAGCTATGGAGCCTAACGTGAAGCATTGATATTAAGCAGCAGATGTAGGATTAGAGCCCAGATCTCACTTCTCAAAGCCTAGCACACTTTACATCTTACCTACTGTTGTAAGGGGGGAAAAAGGGGTTTTATGGGTTCAGTATATTAAAAGATGGTTACCAGAGGATTGAACTATTATCAATCCTCAATTAAGAATAATCTCAAGTCAAAATTGACTTTTATGGAAGTTTATTTACAATTAAGAAGAAAGAGGAAATAAGGAAATAAGAATCTAACCCAGTAGATAATTTATTACGATCCTCAAATTAATCCAGGTAGATCTTAACCCTCAGCTGAGAGATAGAAAGCCAGAGGCCTGGAGGTGAATAGAGTAAAACTTCATTCACAGAATCTACTAAAAGAAATTTCTTGAGAAGTTCAGGAAGATTCAGTCAGTCTTTAAAACTCACTACATGGAATTCAAAAAAGATATTTAAAGCAGTCTCATCAGGGTCTCAGCATTCCAACACTCCTCCATGAACCAGAAGAGGTCCATCACTAGACATCTTCTTCAACCGAAGACCTCTCACTCACTCAACTCCCTCTTTTTAAAGGGGTCACTTATGCATCACTTCCTGTGCCTTCCCCTAGCCTGCGTGTCCAATCACGATAGATGCTTCTCATAGACCGCCTAGGGGGTGGTCAGTTGATTCTGATTTGTCACCCACTCTAGCACACCTGGGTTATGGACCTCCCAGAATTAGAGGTATTCTCACCTTTTGTGATTAAATCTAAAGATGGGCAGTGTAGACTTAATCTAATTATCACACTATGTTCTAAATTCAACCCAAGCTAAGTTTAGAATAGCTCAACTCAGGGTACCTGTGAGAAATGTTTTGTTTGGGGCAATTCTTGAAACTCTGCCATGGTTGGTGGAGAGAATACTCACAGTTAAGAAATCAGTGATACCTGGTGCTGAAAAAATGCAAGAGCCTATCTGGATGGATCCAAAGTGAGAATGCCCCTCAGGCAGGGAAACCTGTTCATGTGATCTGCACTGTCATTAACATGGAGGTGATACGAGAAGGACCAGTGTGATGGGAGGAAGGATAGAGGAAAGGTGAATTGAAGTGACATTTTGAAATCAATAATACCACAGAGCTTCCTGAAGATTGGATAGGATTCTGGAAAGAAATAAAAAATGACTTTGGAGAGATTCCAGAGGAGGTGGGACGAGAATTTCATGGTGTCATCAGCAAGACTGAAGTCAGTCAGCGCATCTTAAGTGTCAGGCACTGGGATAAGCTTGAGGGAGATTTTTTTTTTTGTGGGGGAAATGGATGTTTCCTAACATGCTTGTCATCATTTTAGTCAACAGTTCTGTCCTCTTGTATGGGGTTGGTAGGTAGATAGAACATTTATTAAACTCTTAATGTGTGCAGGATACTGCTAAGTTTGGGATAAAAATAAAAACAAATAAAGCAGTTCCTGTCATCAGGCAGGCTACAGTTTAATGGAAGAAGATAACATGCAAAAAGGAACTGGAAAGAGGTGGGGTCTGTGATGTACCCTGGAAGCAGAAAGATGTGGAGATTCTTGAGAAATGGCACAGAGGCCTAAGGTATGGCATATATATCAGGATACCTTCTTGCACTTTGAAATAGGTGGGAATCCAGGTACCTAATGAACATATATGATCTTTGCCTGATTTAAAAAGTTCCCTGTTTTTAGCTGTTGAATTGGAGGAGTAGAAGAGACCAACAGGATCATTGTGGCACAAAAGAGGCAATTATAGGCTACTTAGGTGAAAGACTGAGGAACAGCTCTAAACTTACCTTATTTTATCTTGGCTTCCGTATCAGAAGGTTGTGAATCTGGTGAAAATTACAAAAAATTTTTAAAATTTAATTAATTAAGAATATTTTTCCATGGTTACTTAATTCATGTTTTTTCCCTCCTCTCTTCCCTCCCCCCTCCCATAGCCAACACGCAATTCAAATGGGTTTTACAAGTATCCTTGATCAAGCTGGTGAAGATTTTTACAAGAATTTCTCCTAAATTAATGGTTGGAGAGGATTTGTTAAAAGTATTTGAATAAATTTGAGACTGTTGACCTGTTTCCTATTAACCAAGCAGCTTTACTTAGAGCCTTTTTTCTCTGAACTAAGTATTCTTACCTCTGGCAGTCTGGAGGATTAAACTTTTTGAAAATCCCTAATCTCAAGAGAAATAGTGGCATAGGAAATAGAGAGCTAGGATAGGAGCTACGAAAATTTCACTTCGTGTCCAAACTTGGGGACATTAGGCCTTTGTGACCTTGGCAAGTTATTTAACTTCTCAATGTTGTAGGGACCTGGCTAAGACTAGAAGTTGTAGAGAATCTTGGATCTATGTTGGTAGATGGAATTTCTTCATGTGGGAGTGTCCTACATAATTATGTAAAATTCAAGGTCCAGTGTTTATCCCTAAGGAGTGTAAAGTGTTGAACCTCTGCTGTACAAAAATAACCACCTTAATTTCCTTTCTCTGATGAGCATTGGATTTTCTCCTATTGAGACCTCCTTGGTATCGTGACTACCACCTTGATTATGCAACCATCCACTGAGCTAGTAGATCTTCTTGGCACAAGGAAACTAGAAATATACCAACTTAGAAAGTGTTTTGCATCTTCTAGGCTGCTATTATCCCAGGATACTTAGAATCATTGATTTAGTGTTGGAGTGGATCTTAGAGATTATCTAGTAGAACCTCTTCTTACATTCCACATTTTACAGATGAAGAAACAGGTCAAAAAAATAATGTGACCACCAAATCACAGAGGTAGTGTCTGGGATTGAACCCTGAACCTATGTCCTCTGACAACTAATTCCATACTCTTGGCACTACACTGTGCTGTCTCTTGTTGGTCCTGCCATTGAATAATTTGTTGGGTAGTTTGGGATCAGGAGAATGCAACTTCAGTCAAAGATCTGACACTGACTGTAGTCTTAGGCAAATTCAGTTCAACAAACATGTATTAAATGCCAACTGTGTGCCAAAGATACTGTCTAGCTTTTGTTTCTACATGTATAAAATTTCTACTTGGATACTTATCTATTGGTTGGGGTTCTTTTGCATACATAATTAATGGAATGCTTGCTTATCTTCCCCATTTTGTCAGCAGATGGTCTGATCTTAAAGAGCCAACTACCAAGTTTAGTAGGCTGCATTCCCTCCTTTTAAGAAAACCGGTGGGGTGAAATGTAGGCTGCTCTATTGCCGCAGGCACACACAAGCCGAATTTGAAGCTCTTACTGTGTTGATTTGGTTGCTACTGTTGCTTCATCCTCATTGTATTTCTCCTCAGTGTAAGCTGTGACAGAGCTGAAATCACTATGTTTTGTCTGAGGCAAACCAGTGGAGCTGAGGAAGGGCTGTGAAATTACCATGTATAAGTTGCTTGATACTGGATGAAACTGTATTTTATAAGAAGACATTGGTCTCCATATATTATATGTGAAAGTCCTCTGCAGAAACTTTTCTGATCTTCTCATTGTTGTTCTTCCCCCTCCTGAAATTACTTTGTATTTATTCTTCACAGAACCTGTATATAATTTATGCTCTTTTCTTCCAGTAATGTACCATGTAAGCTGACAAATAGCTGCTTAATTAATAAATTTTTGTTGAATTGAATTTCATTTGCTTGTTTTCATGTGCAAAATAGGGACTTTGAGATATCCTTATGCCTCAAACATATGTAGACAATGGTGATTTCGTGCCAAGATTGTTGACTTATTAAGTTAGTTTGGTTGTTATTAAATTCTCAGCTTTCAGGGATTCGAAGACAAACCCTTCACTAGTTATTTGCTGAGTTCCTACCTGTATATAAAAGATACTCCAAGATTATTTCAGCAGTTGATTCTCCTTTTTAATATGGCCCCCAGAAAATTATCTAAGCTGTGTGACTTGAACAGTTGAATAGTAAATTTAATATCTTGTCCTCACCTCTTGGCAAATGTTCTGGCATTAAATTAGGTAGGATAGCTGGAGAAGAAAGTTTTGTCAGCTCATTTATTTTGTCTCATCTTTGTAGTCTAAATATAATTCAGTATGTGTAATAGAATCTTCCTTCTTGACTCAAGTGCTTTCACTAAGAATAGGCATTTTTAAAATTAACATTTAACTGGGGAAAAAGATGAATTTGGTCTGAAGAGTGACCAGTTTGTGAGAAATTTAGCTTATGAAAAAACTTGTAATAAAGTGAACAATTTTCATACTTGTTTTAATTGAGTTATGACCCAGAGTTTCTCAGTTGAAACAGCATGAGTAATTACTAATATGCCCTTATAATCATTGCATTTTACATTGGAATAAGCAGATTTAAAGAGTTCAGGTTTTCTAAAGTTCAATGGCAAATGTATGGGGGTGGCAAAACTAATTTTAACTTCCCTTTCCTCTGTTAGTAAAAATGACACTGAGCTGTTTAATGATTAGATCAACTATCACTAACCATAGAATAGATTAAAATATTTTGTAGAAAGAGAAACACTAAACAGAAGACAGAAATTAAGCAGTTAGCACCTAATTATTTATATCTTTGCATTTCAAAAGTATTTTACATTTGTTAGTGTATGTATGTATCGCCATTACATGGATTTAACCATAATAGAGACAAATTCACCCAGTAATTTTATCTAGGATATGATTATAGTCTTTGTGTTGAGATGTGGTCTTAAATAAGTAATGATGATTATTCATCACTACACAGTTTGAATAGACTCAGGGAGAGATATTAAGAGCTCTGAACTTGGACTTGGAGATTGCACATTTGACTGTTGGTAATTAGCTCTGTGTGACCTTAAGCAAATGACCTAATATCTCTAAAATGAGAGTGTTGGACTAGATCTAACAGCTTCTTCCTATGCTAAAATTCTGTTTTTCTTCATTTTTGCCTTTGGGGGTGAAAACAAACTTTTGAAAATTATTGATCTTATAGAATACATTAATTTCTTTAAAAATGACTGCTTTGGAGTGGCTCAGTGGATAGATAGGTAGGCCTGGAGATGTGAAATCCTGGGTTTAAATGTGCCCTCAAGATATTTTCTAATTGTTTAATCCCAGGCAAGTCACTTGACCCCAATTGCCTAGCCCTTAACAGCCCTTCTATCTTGGAAATGATACTTAGTTTTGATTTTAAGACAGATGGTAAGGGTTTAAAAAAAAAGAAAATTAATGTGTTGACATTTTTTCCCCCTGAAAAGCATGTTTTCATGTATAATGCTGTAATTAAAATTAAAAAAAAATTTTATAACAAATTTCCACTTAAGTTTTCTGAAGTTATGTGATACATATTGTCTCTCTCTCTTTCCCCTCCCTGAGCTGACAAGCAATTCGGAATGGGTTATACATGTATTATCATGCAAAATGTATTTCCATATTTTTTATTTTTATAAGTGAATAATCTTATAAAACCAAAACCTCAAATCATATACCCAAATAAACAAGTGATAAATCATAGTTTTCATTTGCATTTCTACTCCAACAATTCTTTCTCTGGAAGTGGATAGCATTCTTTGTCATATATCCCTCAGGATTGTCCTGGTTCATTGTATTGCTTTTAGTAGCAAAGCTTCTCACATTTGATTGTTCTACAATATTTCAGTTACTGTATACAGTGTGCTCCTGGTTCTGTTTATTTCACTCTGCATCAGTTCATGTAGTTCTTTACAGTTCATTCTGAAATAATCCTGTTTATCATTCCTTATAGCACAATAGTATTCCATCAGCATCATATATAACTCAATATATCAGCTCTTCCCCAGTTGAGGGACATCCCTTTAGTTTCCTTTGCTCCCACAAAAAGTGCAAGTATAAATATTTTTGTACAAACAGGACCATCCCCATTTAAAAAAATCTTTTTGGGATACAGACCTAGGAGTGGTATTACTAGATCAAAAGGTATGCCATTTTTTTTTTTTTTATAGCTCTTTGGCATAATTCTAAATTGACCTTTAGAATGGTTGGATCAGGTCACAACTCCACCAGCAGTGCATTAGTGTCCCAATTTTGCCACATCCCCTCCAACAGTTATAATTTTCATTTGCTGTCATATTGGTCAATCTGATAGGTGTGAAGTGATACCTCAGAGTTTTAATTTGCACAAAGCTGTAATTTTGTAGTTTTTTTTTTAAACCCTTAACTTCTGTGTATTGGCTCCTTGGTGGAAGATTGGTAAGGGTGGGCAGTGGGGGTCAAGTGACTTGCCCAGGGTCACACAGCTGGGAAGTGGCTGAGGCCGGATTTGAACCTAGGACCTCCCGTCTCTAGGCCTGACTCTAAATCCACTGAGCTACCCAGCTGCCCCACAATGCTGTAGTTTTGATGTTTATTAGAATGCATTGCATTGAGCTAGGGACAAAGGTAATATATAGAGAATTCTCAGATGAGGAAACTCTACCAAAGAAAGGCTGTACCCTCTTGATAATTTATAATCTTAGAGGGTTGTGTAGAGCACCTATGTTAAGCCACTTAGATTCACACAGCCAAATGTTCATCCAGTGCTTAGCACATAGTAAGTACTTACAAATATTAATTGATTTATTGCTGTAAGGCAGGACTTAGACCCAGCTCTTCCTGACTAGCTCTCTACAACACTATACAGCCTCGTGTCTCATAGTGTAGTGTGTTAGACTTATTTTAGGGTTTGTGTAAATGGAATTAGCTCATCCTCATTCATTGGTTAGACTCTAGCCATCAGAAATAATGTCACCCCACCCAATTTAGAATTAAGTGGGGAGGGGAAAAGTCTGTTACCCACACATGATAGTAAGTAAGAAATCAAAAACTGCCCAAAGGGCAGTCCAAAACAGTGTTGAGGCTGCCATTTGTCCACTTGAAATTGGAGGTGGATGCAGGAAGTGATGAAGGATGCTATCTTTTAAATATGATGGTAACTTCCTATGGAGGGAGTTGGCACTTTGAACTTGGTGTTGAAGGATCTCTGGTCAGACCTCAGGTTGCTTCCATTTGAATTGTCACATGGGTAAGTTAGGCTGACTCTCTCTTCCCTTGGCATTTCTGGAGGCTCTAGCCTTAGGGGGGGGCCTCTCTTATTGAAGGAGGCCTTGTGGCTAGAAGCCTTGTTTAATTAACTTCTGTGCCCCTCTGCTGGGGTCTCTAAATTCCACCTGGTCTGGGCCTCAGTTCTGGGCCAGAGTTTCTCTCTCAACTTCCCTATCTTCAACCTTCCATAAAAATCATCCTGACTTGGGTCTATTTTAATTTGAAATCACGTTAATTGATTTCATACCTTATATATCTAGTTTTTCTCCTCTTACAGGTTATAATGATTTAAAAAAAATAAAAGCTCACATTTACATAGTAGCTATAATAATAGTTGGCATTTATGTCTGTTTATAAAGTGTTTTATAAGTATTAGCCTGCTTTTAATTGGGAGGTAGGTGCCATTTTTATGCCCATTTTACAGTTGAGAAAACTGAAGCAAAGAAAGACTTGAGTGACTTGACCAGCCTCAAACAGAGCCAGTAAATGTGTAAGGCAAAATCTGACCTTGGCTCTTTCTGACTTTCAGTCTGTCCTCTATGCACTGAGTCATCTGACTGCTGCCTCTTAGCATTTTTAGGTTTACAGCAATGACCCAATAAAGTAAGTAGCCACATCTTAGTCCCTGGAGGCTAAGATCATCACTTGGCCTGTTTGGGCTAGGAAGACTGCTGAAAATGCCAAAAATATTTCTTCTTATTCATATTTTACAGATGATGAAGCAAAGGAATAGAGGTCAGTTGTAGAGTGTGTAGAAATTTGAATTCAGGAATCTGGAATCAACATTCAGGACTCTTTTCTTCCCAGTGCTCCCCCTGCAGTGATTTCCACTCCCCTCTTTCCCAGCTAGTACATTTCAGTTTTTTGTTGGGTACCCTCAAGACCTCTCATACTGAATCAGCTACTGTCAAGTTTCCAAAGCTGAAGTTGATGCTCACAGAATTGAACAGTTTAGAAATTTTATGAAAGTGTCACAATATTGGATGTTTCAACAGTGAGTTTTGCCTTCTGAGTTTATAATGTAAAGGATTCTTGGCTGTGGAAAAAGACTTATGTTTTAGATTCTGGTAAATAGTCAGTACACTGGTATTGAGTAAATCCTTTACACTGAAACACTGCTTCAATTACTGAAATCTATGGTAATAAGCTCCAAATACTTACATGAATCTAATTACTTTATTGCTGATTTATGTGAGATTGACTACCATGTGTGAGAAGTTCAAGGGGAGAGGCATGTCAATCAGACCTGCAATGGTCATGGAATAAGTGAGACTTAAGTTGTTTGACCTTGAAGGATTGGTAGGATTTGATTGTCAAGGATGTTCTGGCTAAGTTTTGGGTGGGCAACCTGCCCTTTTCTCTAAACAGCTCTTAATTTTAGTGCTTTGAAACTCATTCACACTTTTGTTGACCCTACTAGCCTATTTGCCTTTTCAAACCTTTCAGCTCTAATGGTGGAATGAAAAGTATTGTTCTCCTCTACGAAGAATTCCAGGGTGTATATTAGGCCTGAGGAGGTAGGCCATAGGGGGGAGTTGAAGAAGCCTCAGTGGAACACTATTCACTTTCCCAGAAATCACCTTAAGCCTAAGCCTAGTATGGAAAATAAAAATGCTACACTCAGTTTAGTGTATGTAATACCTTTTGAATCATATCCCTTAACTCTGACCCTTTCCTTGGTATCTCTTTGCCAAAAATTCTCAAGATGTCTATGACCCAGAGTACATATTTTTTGTATATATTGCTCTTACCTGTGTTTTAAAGTGATTTAAAAATTTTGTTTCTATTTAATGACCTGGAGTTATAGGTGATGTACTCAAAAAAGGAGGGAGGCCTTAAAATATATATAGTATTTTTATATATTTTTATCTTACGATAAAACTGTATGTTTCATTGTTCTATATAAGGCTGCTTGTGTTTTTTTTTTTTTAAATTAATTGCCAGACTCCATTTAACTGGGGAAACCTATCAAGCTCATGCATGAAATAGAGATTTATTTAAATAAAAAATTTTGGTCATATAAATAATTTTTAAATTATACTTTGTTTCTTGAGATATTGAAGAAGGATAGTATGAAACCATTTTTAGCAGAAACTATTCGATGACTATCTGGTATTGCCAACCAGTCTGGATCTTCAGGTTCACTTTCTGGATAGGAAGCATATGAATAGCTTAATGCTCCAGAGTTTTTTCTTGTCTAGCTCTGAGATCATCTGGTTCTGAGACTGAAAGCTACCTGCTTCAGGAAGATTGACTCTAAGTGGTATTAGAGCAGTGGTTCCCACGTTTTTTTTGGTTCTGCAAATATCAGAAAAAATATTTTGTGAACCCCAGAGTAATTTAATGTACTACTCTTACTATTCTTTTAGATTTATTCATTAAATGCTTAAAATAACTATGATACATTTACCCCAAATGATCTAAATTTAAATTTATATTATGTTATAGTTTTATTCTGCTTCCAACTAAATATAGGATTCTAAAATGCTAATAATAAAATGATTATGAATATTTTACGTAGGAGATTTTATAAGAATTAAAATAGGTAATCCATCAAGACCTCATGTTTACTAATCTCTACAACAGTTCCTATTACATTTCTTTATTTTACACATTTTGTTTAATATAAATAATGTTTTAATGAAATAAGTTACATCTCAAGTGTTTAACAATTATCTACATATAGCCGTATCCATGTCTTTATATTTAATTTTAATATTGGACTTTTTAATTTGAACACAAGTTTGCAATATTTGGCTGAGTACTAAATAGTTTTAAATCTGTTTTTTCATCGTGTTTATTTTCATATTTTGATTTAAAATGAGAATAAAGTGAAAATGCTTGTTAGCACAAATGTGTTAGAAAATAGTAGGATAATTTTACAAGTTCTTTTCCTGAAATGGAAATCCATTTTTCTTTATAGCTACCTAATGATCAAATTAGTGAAAATGGATCACTAGTTAAATAATAAAATATTTACTTTTCTGCTGGTTAATGACAAGCACTGAACTAAATGATGTATATGTATAATTGCTTACATTATTTAGAGGAAAAGTTTAAATTAGAAAACAACCTTACTATTTCAAGGAAAGGCAATATATATAAGGTTCGTTTCTTTAGAATGTTTGGTTATGGTCCATGATGATTTTGAGGTGCCTTGTAATTTGTATGTTCAGTGATGATCATAGTTTTCAAATAGCCTGACATTTGTGTTGTAGAAACATTAATTGTCATTAATATTCTAATCATAGCTTGTTTCTCAAGGTATTGAGAAAGGGTAGTTTGAAACCAGCACATTTAAAAGCTAATCATTGTTGCCAAAACAAATGTGTGAATATTTTGTATGAAAGCTTACATGTGCACTTAAAAATGCTTGGAAACAATGTTTTCTAACTGGCTTTTAAAGCTTCCAGTGTTAAAAATATAGCACCTTTTGAATAATTAAAAAGAGAATGTCATGATTTCTTAAGCTCAGCAACTAATGATACTTCTGAGTCTTCCATTTGTAACCATATATTTTTCCAAAGTATTCTTTTTTACAATTATAGCCATGAACACCAAGCATAGAAATAAACTAGTCATGGAACCAGACCAGGTATCAAGCTATGATTAAAAAAAAAAATAATGAAGCCTCTTAAATCATGTTGTTCTCATTAAAATATTAATATTTTTGTAAGTTAAAAGCCTTGTATGGTAAATAAATGTTAAGATATTTTATTTCATCTTTCATATTTAAATTTTTTTGCATTTTACAGTGTACATAATACATTAGGATAGTATGTGTATGTAACTTACAAATAAATGTATGTTTATATGTATTTTAGTAAATGCTCAGAAACCTTCTACTGAAATTAATATATTGTCAAAAAAAGTTTGGAGATAACTGTTCTAGAATCATGTGAATTTTGAATTTAGAAGAGTCTGTGTTGTTTAAACACTTGGGAGAAGACTTTTTCTGGGGTGTGCTGGCAACAACAGGCTCTGCAAAAAAAAGTAATCCAGACCCATTTTAAGTTTAATTTACATTGTTAACATTTTCTTCATCATTTCATTAAGTCTAATCAGCAAAACAAATAAATCAAGCTCCGATTTGTAGTGTTGTCTGATTTCCTAGATATAAATAAGTGCTTAACACAAAAAAATTAACAATTGGTTATTTAATCTCTATTGACTATGATGTCCTGAAGGGGAAAACGAGGGAGTTGCCAAGTAATTTCTCCTCATATGTATGATTTATTTGCCACATTGTTCTAATTGGGGAGATGATAGCGCTGTGTTTGGTGCATAGGGCAGTACAGAGAATCTGGAATTCTTGACTGCATTTGGAATTTCCAGGACTTGGAATTCCAAGACTTCTGTAATTGTGGATCCGTTTGCTATAAAAGCAAGGGGTTGAACTAGATGATTTCTGAAATTCATATGAAGTTCAAAACCTCTGATCCCAGGCATTTAAAAGTGTAGGACATATAATTACATTCCTCTTTCTCTCTCTGATCATCAACATTTATTAAGTGCTTACTATGTCTGTGCCAGCCCAGATTGTAATAAGTGATGGGGATACAAAGAAGGTAAAATAAAAAGAAAACAAATAAATAGAACCTCCCCCAACCCCACCTTCTGCCCTCAAGAAGCTGACATTCTATCAGAGGTGACAACATGCAAATAAGTATGAACACACAAAATTTAAATAGTGGGCGAGTAGGGGGGGTTGTGAGAGGCGTCTTGCAGTAGGTAAGATTGGAGTTGAGTCCTGAAGGGAGCCAGGGAAGCCTGGAGGTGAGGAGGGAGAGCATTCCAGGCTTGTGGCCTGGTCTGTGAAAAGGCAGTGCTTGTTGGAAGACAGAATGTGCTGGTGAGGGGTAACCATTGTCAGTGCATCCTATGGTATATGACAGTGATGTGTAAGAACGTTGGAAATATAAGAAAGGGTCAGGTTGTCAAGTGCTTTTCTTTAAAAGCTAGAGAATTTTATATTTGAACCTAAAGCAGGAGTTCGTAGCCTTTTTTTCTTTTTCTTTTTTTGTCTCTGTAGGCTGGTGAAATTTAGGGTCCCTTTTTTGAGACAGGTAGGTGGTGCAGTGAATGGATAGAGCACTGGGCTTAGAGCCAGGAAGACCTGAAAACAAATCCAGCCTCACCTAATAGCTGTGTGACCTTGGACAAATCACTTGTCTCAATTTCCTCAACTGTAAAGTGGGGATAATAATTGCATCTACTTTGAAGGGTTGTAAGAATCAGATGAGATAGTATTTGTAAAGGGCTTAGCACTGTGCCTGGCACATGGTAAGGAATAAATGCTTATGATAAATGCTTATTCTCTTCCTTTTCCTCAGAATGTTTTTTAATTGCACAAAATAGAATGCTAAGGATTACCAAGGAAGTCAATTATAATAACAGTTAATCAAACTATTAAAAGAAACTAAGTTCATGGACTTCTGGTTAAGAATCTGCTCTTGAGGTAATAGGGAACGAGTGGAGTTTATCGATTAGTGTGTTGACTTGGTTAGACTCATACTTGAGGAATAACACTGTAAATAACACTGTAGGTGGAGCATGTACTAGGGTAGGGATGCATCTTGAGACAGAGAGAACAATCAGAAGGTTTTTGCAATAGTCTTGGCATGAGGTAATAAGATCCTATACTAAGGGATGGTGGCAGGAGTGGAAAAGAGATGTGAAGGTAGTAATGATGATTTGACAACAAATTGGATATATGGGGTGAGTGTGAGTGAGAAGTTAACAATGATACTGAAATCATGAGTGACTAGGAAGGTAGTGATGCTCTGGATAATAAGAGGGATGTTTGGAAGAGGGAAAGAGTTTAGGGAGAAAGATAATGAACTCTTTTGAAATAGTCAGTAGACAGTTGGTGATGGAAGACTGAGATCAAGAGAGAAGTTAGGGCTGGACAAGTAGATTTGAGTCTATCATCTGCAAAGAGATCATAATCCAGCTTGTGAGAGCTGATGTATTGATAAAACATACTTTAAAGTAATCATACAAATAATTAGCTCAGGTTAGGAAATCAATCAGGGTTACCAATGACTCAGTTTTATAGCATATCAAGAAATTGGGCTTTTAAATAAAGCTTGATTCACAGAAGCAAATTTTCACAAGGGAATGTTTTGTGGAAACTGTATTTTAGGTACTTTCAAGTGCTGATTTAGAAAAGTATACTTTAAAAATAGAATATCACTTAAATAAAAACATTATTTTAGTATGTTTTAATTTTGTGTCTTCAGTATAATTTAAACAGCTTTGGTGACTTAAGGACCATGTTTATCATTGCACATTCAACAAGAAATTATTTTATTATGGGGAAAAAAATCTGAAAAATGCTTTTAGACTATGACACTTGCTAGTAAGTCCTTGCTGGTAAGATTTGTTGAATTCAAGTACTGACCTCTAAATTGGGAGAAAAACAAATGTTTTTGAACCACATTGCTCTAAAATTCTCAAACATCTTGATTTTTTTTAAAATACATAACAGGCAAAATGGTAGAAGGAGGGAGCTGAGGACTTCAGGGCCAAGTACAAGATATAAATCTAACTTCACTGAGATTTGATTGCTTAGAGGGTTTATTAACTTGAATATTCAGGTCTCTGAGAATGATGATAGGATGTGTAGTGGTGAAGAAAAAGACTGTGCCAGGTACTGAGCTAATTGAGAAAGTTGGGGGGGGGGCTTTGCTCATGAAAGCAGCAGAGTGCTATAAACTGATGGTTTCCACTTTGTAACTGGAAATGCCACTTAAGGATGGTAGTAGAGTGGTCTGGTAGTGGAATTGGGAAGCAGGAAGTGTGATCATACTGCTTCCTGAGTTGAGGTAGTGAGAGAACTAGTGTTTTACAGGTTTAAGGGCTATGGTATCCTTAGGGAAGAGTCAAGTTGAAGGAGTATGTAGGTTGTAAAGTGTAGGGGAGGCTATTAAGTGTGATTTGGGATTCTGGAGGACACAGTGGAATGGGCATTGCAAAATTGTTGAACAGTGTTGCCATGGGCCAGAGGAGATGAGTAGAATTGATTAATGGGGATGAACTTTTTTGAGGAGAGAAGTGTAGGTATTCTGTTGGTTCCCTGAGGTAGTGACATTGGATGCCCAGTATTGAGGGACTATTTCGTATAAGAGGAAATAGATTGGTGTGGCCTGCTCTATTGATGAAGGAATTTGTGGAATTAGATTTTCACATTACTGTGGTAGGTGAATTCTTCAATGTAGAAATTATAAGATCCTCCTTGGAGAGTAATTTCTCTCCATTAGAGGTCAATAAAACAGGAGGCAAGATAAAAAGTTTAATTAGCATCTACTGTTGGGAAGTTGCCATGTGGATAGCTTTGGGGGAGAAAAAAAACACATAAATAGGGTTTTACATAGCCTTAAACTGACATTATAGGTGACAAAAGAAGCATATAAGGTGAGGTTTCTCAGCCACTTTGCCTCTTTGGGAGTAATTATAGAGATGAAATGTTAGGTGATTTTTAGGAGAATATATAAAACCATAGTTTTTCAGGAATTGCCAGAGATTAAGTTTGTTTCATTTCAATGTAGGTAATCTCATCCAAATATCCTGGTAGTTTTAGAAATCACTAAGGATGTCTCCTCTGCGATAGAAATCAAAGAGGTGCATTCTGTCCCTAGCAACCTGAAGATCTCTCTCTGTTTACACAGTTCTGTTTCTTTGTCTTTTAAAGTTATTTTTCTGGGAAGTAGATACTTTTCCCCAAAATTCATAGTCTACTTTCCTCCACACTCTTGTGGTGCATATACCTAGATGCTCTTTGGTTTCAGGAATTCCATTATGGGTCTACTCTAACAATGACTATTCTTCCAGTCATTTAGATTTTTGGTTTTTCTTTCACTAGTTTTATTGGAATTTTAAAAACTCTTAAGTTGATGATCCTTTTTTTTTTTTAAATAAAGACCATGTATACTCAGGTAAGTTAATTGCAAAATATATTTTTTGTAGTAAATTTTAAAAAGTTTTCTTTTTCTGGGTATGTAGCATATGTATATTTTTGGTAATATAAGGTATGTGCAAGTTTTTATGTAGCTATCTTTTCCTTCCATTTGGTAGGTATTATGCCCATAGTATGCATACAAACTCTTTTGCTAGGCACTGGTCAAACAATGACAGAAGTGAAAAATAATCCCTGACACTAAGGAGGTTATATTCCACTGGGGTATATAGACAACTAAACAGATAAGTAAAAGTAAGACATAAAATTTTATTTTTCATAAAAATTATGACCTTAAACACCAAGTAGAAGGAGAATTTCCATATTCAAAACAGAAATGGAAAAAGAAGATTGCATGTGTTCCCTCAAATTTATATCATGAACAGCTTGTTTCTCTCTTCAAATATTTAACAAATTCAACACTATTTTCTCCTATTTAAAAAATATTATTTTCAGTTCCAAATGCCTTCCCTTCTACCAGTTCCTCCTTTACCCATTGAGAAGACAAGCAATATGATACCCATTATATGTCATGTTATTTTAAAATACTTTATTGCTTGTCTGAATTTGAATTTGAGGAGAGTGTGGGATAATTTAAGGTGAGAGAACACCTAACAACTTAGGGGTATTGGAAAAGGCTCACCACATAGGAAATAGATACATGAGCAGAGAGTCTTGAAAGAAGCTAGGGATTATAAGTAGGTGGAGTTGTTTTCATGGGAGACTGCCTGTGTAAAGACCATTTGCAAAAAGAGGACAAGATGGAATGCTTTTTGTCGTTAATTTATTAATTTATATATTTTTGTTGAGACCATTTGTTTGCTTAGAAAATCCTGCAAGTAACAACATGTTCACTTTAGCAGCAACTGTGGAGTTTGTATTATATTGAGCTAGGATTAAGAATATCTGGGTTGAAATTCCAAATCTACCCTTCAGTGTCTATGAGGGAACTTGAAGTTACCTCATTTGTAACATGAGGAAGGAAGCATGACAGAAAGAAGGTGGGGTAAGGAAGAAAAAGAAGTGATGTTGTCATTTGTATACTATAGACCACCTGGACAGAATGAAGAAATGGATGAGAAGTTTAGGAAACATCACAAATCTGATATAGTAATGATGGGGCAGCTGCCTAGACATCTGCTGCTTGAACTCTCTTACTGCCAAAAGTACAGAAGCTAATAACTTCTTTATTTGCCTTAGTGATAATTTCCTTCTTTTAAACAGTGGAGGAATCAACAAGGAAGATTCTGTCTCCAATCTAATTTTCTTTAATAGAAAGGATTTGATTACTGGCAGGTATGTGATGAGAAACTTGCAAGGAAGTAACTCATTCATTTTGGAGAGGGAAACTGAACATCTGACATGTACTCTTGATTTTTTGGAAAGCAGATTTCAGTGGTTTTAGAAGAAAGAGATCCTATGGATGAAACTGCTTCAGAGAAAGTCAGTCTAGGAGGGGCGGGAGATGTCTAAGAATGAGATTCTGAAGACACAGAAGAAATAGTCCCAGGGAGGAGGAAAAAGGGAATTTGTTTGAGAAGAGCAAATGTGGATCCACAGGTAACTCAACCACAAATTTAGATTTAAAAAAAAAAAAGAGAGAGATATGGAAGATCAAAACAGGGGCAAATAGTGGACTGTGTCTATGAGTGTATGACATGTTACTTCTCCATTGTGTGAGGAATACTAAAGCTCAGAATGCTAGAGGTTGGCAAGGGAAGTTAAGGCCAACAGAAAGGGCTCTTTTTTTTTTTTGGCCTTTGAAAATTATGTTGGTAAATTAAAAAAAAATGCAATTGGGAAATATTTAGTGAAATAGCTAAAAAATATTTTTAAGAAAGAAAGAAAGAAAACTCATGGTTTATGTATCAAGACTAGATTTGGGAAACTAGACTTTTTGCCAAAGATTAACATCCAATGCAGTGTGTTGTTTCTATGACAAAAAAATATTTAAAATGTGAACAGATCTTGTGAACTCACAGTCAAATTGTGTAAAACAGGTGACTGTGACAGAAGGATGATATATTGCACGATAAAATATTTTTTTAAATGTAAAAATAAAGTAATATTGGGGAAAAGGAGAATCAGAGAAAGTTTAAACCTTTGCTTGGGGTGAATTGCATAACTGACAAAAGGGAGAATGCAGAGTTCCTCAGCTCTTATTTAATGTCTGCTTTCTCTGCAAAAGCGAATGACCTTTTATACTGGAAATGATAGAAGAGAAATGACTAATACAGAACTGATACCCAGGATGATTAAGTAGCTTGTAAGAAAGCGCGTAACTGCCCTTGACAAATTCATATCAGTCACCTGGCCCACATGAACTATATACCCCTAGGTCCAAAAAGAGCTAGTAGATGTCTTTGCTGAATCACTGACCATGGTATTTCAAAACTCATGAAAAATGAGAAGAGATACCATAAGATTGGAAAAATGCAGATGCTGTCCTGATTTAAAAAAAAAAAAAAAGGAAAAAGAATAGAGTCTGTTAACTAATCTAGGCCAATATAGTTCAATTCAGTTCCTGGGAAAATTCTAGAAAGGATCATTAAATAGTTGGCAGATATTTAGAAGGGGAATGCAGTTATTACAAAGAGCCAACATGGCTTCATCAGGAACAAATTATGTCAGGGTAACTCCATTGCTTTCTTTTTTTTTTTTTTTTTGACAGAATTACTAACAGATGAGGGGAATTTTGCAGACGTAATTTAGTTAGATTTTAGCAAAATTTTTGATCAAGTATTATTGTTCTTGTGAAGAATTTGGAGAAATGGTTTCAATAATAATTAGATTCAGTACAACTGGTTGACTAGTTGGACTCAGTACTCTATGGAACTCAGAATCCCTGAGACCCTTTCAGGAAATCCTTGAGGTCAAAATTATTTTAATAATACTAAGATAACAATTCAATAAAATAATTAACATAATAATTATAACAAATAATTTAATAATAACACTAAGATATCATTTGTTTATTAAAATACTTTCCCTTTTCTAACTACATAGCTGTGTGAGGCTGGATTTTCTTCATATACTTTAACCAAAAGAACATTGTAACAAAATGAATGCAGAAGCAGGTAAGAGAATCCAGCTGTATCCTAGTAAGTTAGACCTTTATCCCCTTATTACATATGTAAAACAATGCTACATTTCTCTTTAATATTTTTTGTTTTAGAAAGTATGGTATTTAAATTAAATGTTATGTTAGCATAATGGTTTTATTTTTAATGAATAAATATTAAAAATGAACAGTTTTTGTAATATTTAAGGATATGACCAACACAAACAGAAAGCTTTTTGGGGGGCAGTAATTTTTAAGTGTGTAAAGGGACTCATAATAAAGAGTATAAAAATATCTTGAGACCATAAAATTTGAGAATTGCTACTCAAAGGTATTTCTTGTTGAAAAACCAAGGAAGGATACTTTCAAGGGACAAATTTCTCTCTCCCCCCCCCCCCTTCTTTTGGTATATAAAGCATTGGATTATGAGTACTATTCAGACTTATTTACTTCCCCCCCCCCAAATTTCTTTTGTGTGCTGCTTATATTTTTTAGGAATGCCCAACTCAGATTTTCTCAGAAAGAATGCTTACAAGTCAATAATCTTGTTCACAGTTTCAACAAGCAGAACATCTTTTTCTTGTGGTTTGTCATATTCCAGTTTTTCTTTTACTACATTCTTCATCATAAGTCATCCTAGGCTGTTTTAAATACAGTTCTTTCTGGAAAATAAGCCGTCTTTCTCTGACCACTTAAAATATTTTTCTTTTGACTTGTGACCTCTGCATCTTGGCAACCACATTTCTAAGTTTGTTAAACTTGGGAAAGGGTTGTCTTCTTAAAGTGACCTGTGGATTTAATCCATTTGTACTTTTCTCATAGATACTAATATTGTGTGGCAGTTTTCCTTTGTGCTTTCTAAAGAGAGAGTCAATTTTTAAAAATTTCATCATATTTTTATTGGAGACAAAATGAGACTTAGAATTTTTCTTTGTGCTTATTTGGTTTTGGATACAGATGTGTTCTTCTAATTATATTGTCTTTTGACTTGGTCCTAATTATTGTACCATTTTATTTCTTTGCTCCATCTTTTTTTTTCTTCCTTCTGGTTATCCTTTAAGATTTTCTAATTTTTTGTTCAGAGCCATCAGTTAAAAATTTTTTTCTCTGTACTCCAATATCATGCCTTTCTTTGTCAACTTTTTATATTTTCATGTTATTCTTGGAGTTGTAGTAGCTAGTCTATCCTTTTTTCTGAGGATCTAGCTGTAGTCAGTGAAGATTTATAATTTTTTTCAGGCATTCCCTTATCCACAGTCTGTGTTTTATTAATAATTCTCATTCTGGTTTTATGCTACTTCTACAGTGACATCTTTGTAAGCATTTTGTTTTCTTTTAGTTTATTTTCCGTTACTTTATTAGGTCTGCATCTTCCTATTTGAAGGTAATGAAGGAGAACTGGTCTTTGACACAAGCCCTTCCTTATTCATCTTGCCACTTCTTTGAATTTATTTTTTTCTGGCGCTGTATGTGTATGATGAACACAGGTTTTTAAAAACAAAATTTTTTCCTATTTCATTTTCTTCTTCCTTTATCTGCACCATACAAGGCATCACTTGACCTCCTTCCAAATAATAAATATATATCTATACATACATACATGCATATATATATGTATATATACATAAATTATGTCTTTCATGTTTCCTTTATATATATACATATATATATACATATATATGTATATATATGTATATATATATAAATTATGTCTTTCATGATTCCTTTTATCAATTTTTTTCTCTGGAGGTGGACATTTACAAGTTATTCTTCAAATATTAATTCTGTAGCCATATATAATATTCTCTTGGTACTACTTGTTTCATTCTTCATTATTTCATGTAAAATTAATCTTCTTACATTGCAATGATGATATAATTTGAATAAGCTTTAGTGCAGAAGCTCATAGCCTTGGTTAAAGTTCCAAATATTTAATGAAACTCTTGGGAGTACTTGTTTTGTACACTATATGTAATTATGAAACTCTGCTAGTCACAGGGAACATTTATTCCTTTCTAGTTTAACTAAGCTATTAAAATTTTTTATTGATATCTTCTTTCTTCCTGTACCCTTCTCCCCCTTGCCAAAGAGTCATCCCATATAACAAAAACATTTTTTAAAGGAAAAAAAACAAAAAAAGAAAGAAGAGGAGAAAAAACTGGCAAAAAAAAGTTTGAAAATAACATGGAGTTGGGGAAGCTAGGTAGCAAAGTGAATTGAGCACCAGGCTTGGAGTCAGGAGGACCTGGATTCAAATTTGGTTCAGACACATACACACTTCCCAGTTGTGTGATCCTGGACAAATCACTTAACCCCAATTGTCTAGCCTTTACTGCTCTTCTGTCTTAGAACTAAAACTAAGACAGAAGGTAGGGTTTAAAATTTATATATATATATATATGATATGTACATATATATATATATTCTATGTTGGATCCATGGGCTTGCCGATTCTACAAAACAATAATAGAGGGGAATTATTTTTTCATGAATCTTCTTTAAGTTAGGCCATCCTTGTCTTTGTAATTCTGCAACTTTCATTATTGTTTGTTTTGTAGTTCTTTCCATTTTTACGGTATTGTCATTATATATATTTACTGTTTCACTTTGCATCAGTTAATGTAAGTCTTGTTTTGTGTGCTTCTCTCCATTCATTATATTTGTTTTTTTAAAAATAACAACGTGTGCTTTCTTAGTTTGACAGACATTTGCTTTGGTTTTCCAGGCAAGATAACCCTTAAAAAATCTTCTTTGAGGATTATCACTGAGTATAGGATTTTTTCCCCCCTTCTTAGCCAATATTTCCTTGTTTTTTTTTTTTTTTTTTGTTACCTTCACTTTCAATTGCATTTTGTTACTTTCTATCTTTCTTGGATAATGAAGCTTTAGTGATCCTAAATAAGAAAATGGACATTACTTTTAAAGGATTGTATTATAAATCCAACCCCATCACAACAGTTGATATGAGATGCCTTACCAGATTACAGAGTTTTATCAGATTTTTGAGAGGTCAAGTTTTAGAGAAGTAAGACATTAAAAAGAATTGGCATGGTTCTGTTCTCATAATGATTGTAATATATACATTGTATAGTGTGTGGTGGATGTATTTATTCAAGGAAGCATAGAGGAGAGGGTATATATACAGAGAAAGGTTGCAGACCATGTCATGAGAATCATGTGTAAGAGGCCATTGAAGGAACAGGGGATTTTTAGCTGGGAGGAGAGAGGACGTGGGCGAATACAACTGTCTTCACAAATGTGAGAGGCTGCCATGTAAAAGAAGGCATAGACTTGTTCTGTTTTTATTAAACTATTTTAAATGGGTTTTAAGGCATTAAATATGTAAACTCAAGGAGAACAGCTTTCCCAGACAGAGTTAATAATCAAGTACTTGTTTCTTGAGAAGTTTGTGCTTCCACCAAAAGGTTCCTTCTTAGATATGGATTTCTTTTTCCTACTATAACGTTTCTTGTTATTTAATGTACCTGATTTCTAAAACTAGGGGATAACTGCATAAGTAACAGTGCAAATTTAGTTCTACCAGTGAAATGAAAATTTTTGTGGCATATCACTACTGAGGCAGGCAAACCAGTCTTACTGAAGGAACAAGGCAAAGAAAGACATGAGGGTAGCTCCACAACTTGGATCAGTGCCTCTCCTCAGTTACTAATGGACACACCTCAGGACTCTGAGTCCAAGAGACTGGGAATAGCAGTGTCTTTATCTCTCCCAAACCAATCTTTATTGTTGTTAATCTTATTTTATGATGATAAATTTTTTTGATGGTAAATATCCCAATGTAAATGAATCTTTTGGTTCTTCTTCCTGGATCATTAAACAACTAAGTTAAAGGGGCTTTCAGTCACATTTTTATCACTTATTAGAAACTCATATTAAACCAAAGATGTATTGGAAAAAAAAGTCCATCTGTTTCAGGTTTTTATTTTTATTTTTAGTAGTCATTTATGGTTTGTTCAGTTTTACTTTCTGATATAAGGGTGTTGAGCACTATATTTTATGTTCTGTTAATTTGGGTTTTATATATTTGTAAGTAATCCTGCATTTATTTTAACTTTTGTTTTGCCAACATATAATTGTATATTGTAGCTTCCTTTTTATTTTGGTTATTTGGTTTTTCTCCCTTTTCTTTTTGATCAGGTTTATAACTAAAGGTGTATTGATTTTTGTTATTCATTTCAAAGACCCTGCTCTTAGTTTTGTTTGTTTTTAGTCTATTTGTTTTCCGTTTTATTGCTTCCTGTTCTAATTTTCAGAATTTTCTTATCCATGCTTTTTTTAAAATTTATTTTCAAATTTTTAAAACTAGATATTTGGCTCATTAATCTTCTCTTTTCTATTTTATTAATGTATGTTTTCAGATATATTCCTTTTCTTTCTTTTTTGTTTTATTAAAACCTTACCTTCCATCTTAGAATCAATACTTTGTATTGATTCCAAGACAGAAGAACTGTAAAGGCTAAGCAGAGGGGGTTAAGTGACTTGCCCAGAGTCACATAGCTGGGAAGTGTCTGAGGCCACATTTGAACTTAGGACGACCTCCCATCTCTAGGCTTGACTTTCAATCCACTGAGCCACCCAGCTTCCCCCATATATCCTTTTCCCTGAAGGTTACTTTATTTCTATTCTGGAAATTTTGGAATGTCATACCATGCATATTACCCCTTTCATGTAATAATTATTTCAGACATTTGTTCTTTGTCCTACAACATTCAGGATGTGTTGTGTTTCTAATAAAAATCATTATTCTTACTCTGTGGTATTCTTTGTAAAGGATACTAAGCATATTTGCTTTTTAAAAATTATTTTTTCTATATACTCTAGCTCATCAGTTTTTGTAAATATGTTCCCATTCAGAAGATGCCTACATATTTTAACTTAAATTTCTTCAATACTTTTTTGTTCTATATTTCTTTTTTTCTTTCTGTTTTGTACAACTCAGGAAAGAACTTTCAAGTCTCCTATAATTATATGAAAAGCCATACCTTTTGCATTTTAGTTAATTTTTCTTTTTGGAATTTTAGTTACTTTTGTATTTGGTATATAAGTTTAATATTGATAATATTTATTTGTCTCTGCTTCTTTTTAGTCTAATGCAGTTAATGTCTTATCTTTCATGATACTGTCATATAAAATTCTTTTATCTGATAGCATGATGATACATCCTACTTTTTTTGAATTATCTGGTGCGTGGTAGCTTTTATTCTAACTTATTTTCAGAGAGTATGTGCGCATGTATCCTTTTTTAGATACATTTCTTGTATAGGGCAGATTTCTAGCCTTTACTCTTTTATCTTTTTCTGCCATGTTTTATTTTGGATTGTTTCATGCATTCACCTTTAAAGTTATGATTGTTAGGTTTGTCTTTTCTCTATCTTGTATTTAATCAGTACTTCCTTGATTTTTTTTAAGCTAAATAAGCAAATGTTTTACTTAGGATGTTTTGTTGCTAGGCTTCCCTCTAATCCCTCCTTCCCCCAACATTCCTATTTACACACCTTGTCTAGTGTTTTATCTTTTCATGTATTTTTCTATTTTTCTCCTTCTGATATTTCAATTTCCTTACCCATTTAGGGAGTAGTTCAAAATCTTTCCTCTTACCATTTGCTTTATTTATTTATTTTTTAGAAATAATTTTTATTTTTTAGAACAGTTATCCATGATTACGTGATTCATGTTCTTACTTTCCCCTTCACCCCCTGACCTCCTTCCCCCTTCCACCCCCCATCCCCCATAGCCAACGCACATCTCCACTGGTTTTAACATGTGTCATTTATCAAATCCTATTTCCATATTATTCATAGTTGCATTGGTGTGGTAGTTTCAAGTCTATATCCCCAGTCATGTCCACCTCAACCCATGTGTTCAAGCAGTTGTTTTTCTTCTGTGTTTCCACTCCTGTAGTTCTTCCTCTGAATGTGGGTAGTGTTCTTTTCCATAAATCCCTCCGAATTATCCTGGGTCATTGCATTGCTGCTAGTAGAGAAGTCCATTACATTGGATTGTACCACAGTGTATCAGTCTCTGTGTACAATGTTCTTCTGGCTCTGCTCCTTTCATTCTGCATCAATTCCTGGAGGTCTTTCCAGTTTACATGGAATTCCTCCAGTTTATTATCCGTTTGAGCACAATAGTATTCCATCACCAGCATATACCACAATTTGTTGAGCCATTCCACAATTGAAGGACATTTCTCAATTTCCAGTTTTTTGCCACCACAAAAAACGCAGCTATAAATATTTTTGTACAAGTCTGTTTATCTATGATCTCTTTGGGGTCAACAATGGTATGGCTGGATCAAAGGGTAGGCATTTTTTTATAGCCCTTGGAGCATAGTTCCAAATTGCCATCCAGAATGGTTGGATCAGTTCACAACTCCACCAGCAATGCATTGATGTCCCAATTTTGCCACATCCCCTCCAACATTCATTACTCTCCCCTGCTATCATTTTAGCCAATCTGCTAGGTGTGAGGTGATATCTCAGAGTTGTTTTGATTTGCATTTCTTTAATTATTAGAGATTTAGAACACTTTCTCATGTGCTTATTGATAGTTTTCATTTCTTTATCTGAAAATTGCCTATTCATGCCCCTTGCCCATTTATCAATTGGGGAATGGCTTGATTTTTTATACAGTAGATTTAACTCCTTGTATATTTGAGTAATTAGACCCCCATCAGACTTTCTTGTTATAAAGATTTTTTCCCAGTTTCCGTTCTGTTTTTGGTCGCATTGTTTTTGTTTGTACAAAAGCATTTTAATTTGTTATAATCAAAATCATTTATTTTACATTTTGTAATTTTCTCTAACTCTTGCTTGGTTTTAAAATCTTTCCTTTCCCATAGATCTGACAGGTATACTATTCTGTGTTCACTTAATTTATTTATAGTTTCCCTCTTTATATTCAAGTCATTCACCCATTCTGAATTTATCTTGGTATAGGGTGTGAGATGTTGATCTAAACCTAATCTCTCCCATATTGTTTTCCAAATTTCCCAGCAGTTTTTGTCAAATAGTGGATTTTTGTTCCAAAATTGGGCTCTTTGGGTTTATCATACACTGTCTTACTGACATCACTTACCCCAAGTCTATTCCACTGATTCTCCCTTGTGTCTCTTAGCCAGTACCATATCGTTTTGATGACCACTGCTTCATAGTATAGTTTAATATCTGGTACTGCTAGGCTACCTTCCTTCATGTTTTTTTTTCATTATTTCCCTTGATATTCTTGATGTTTTGTTCTTCCAAATGAACTTTGTTATAGTTTTTTCTAATTCAGTAAAAAAGTTTTTTGGTAGTTTGATAGATATGGCACTAAATAGGTAAATTAATTTGGGTAGAATGGTCATTTTTATTATGTTAGCTCGTCCTACCCATGAGCAGTCAATGTTTTTCCAATTGTTTAGATCTAGTTTTAATTTTTGGAAAGTGTTTTGTAGTTGTTTTCGTATAATTCCTGTGTTTGTCTTGGCAGATAGATTCCTAAGTATTTGATTTTGTCTAGGGTGATTTTAAATGGTGTTTCTCTTTCTGCCTCTTGCTGCTGTGATGTGTTGGAAATAAAGAGAATGCTGATGATTTATGTGCATTTATTTTGTATCCTGCAATTTTCCTAAAGTTGTTGATTATTTCTACTAGCTTTTTAGTTGATTCTTTAGGATTTTTTTAAGTAGATCATCATATCATCTGCAAAGAGTGATAGCTTAGTCTCCTCATTGCCTATTTTAATACTTTCAATTTCTTTTTCTTCTCTAATTGCTACTGCTAGTGTTTCTAGTACAATGTTAAATAATAGAGGTGATAATGGGCATCCTTGTTTCACGCCTGATTTTATTGGGAAGGCTTCTAATTTATCCCCATTGCATATGATGCTTGTTGATGGTTTTAGATATATACTGTTTATTATTTTTAGGAAAGGTCCTTCTATTCCTATACTTTCTGGTGTTTTCAATAGGAATGGATACTGTATTTTGTCAAAGGCTTTTTCAGCATCTATTGAGATAATCATGTGATTTTTGTTTGTTAACTTGTTGATATAGTTAATTATTTGAATGCTTTTCCTAATGTTGAACCATCCTTGCATTCCTGGTATAAATCCCACCTGATCATGGTGGATAATCTTCTTGATCACTTGCTGGAGTCTTTTTACAAATATTCTATTTAAGATTTTTGCATCTATGTTCATTAGGGATAATGGTCTGTAGTTTTCTTTCTCTCTTTTTGATCTACCTGGCTTTGGGTTCAGTACCATATTTGTGTCATAAAAGGAATTTGGTAGGACTCCTTCTTTGCTTATTATATCAAATAATTTGTATAGTATTGGAATTAGTTGTTCTTTGAATGTTTGATAGGATTCACTTGTGAATCCATCAGGACCTGGTGATTTTTTCTTAGGGAGTTCTTTACCATTTGCCTTATTAAATTTATATAAAATATAATAAATAAAAATTAAGTAGATA
>NC_058130.1:256326150-256326634 GCF_016433145.1 Gracilinanus agilis
ATAGCTGCGCTTTTTGTGGTGGCAACAAATTGGAAAAGGAGGGTATGTCCTTCAATTGGGGAATGGCTGAACAAACTGTGGTATATGCGGGTGATGGAATACTATTGTGCTAAAAGGAATAATAAACTGGAGGAGTTCCAGGCGAACTGGAGAGACCTCCAGGAAGTGATGCAGAGTGAAAGGAGCAGAGCCAGAAGAATATTGTACACAGAGACTGATATACTGTGGTAAAATTGAATGTAATGGACCTCTGTACCAGTAGCAATACAATGACCCAGGACAATTCTGAGGGATTTATGGTAAAGAATGCTACCCACATTCAGAGGAAGGACTGCAGGAGAGGAAACATATAAGAAAAACAACTGCTTGAATGCAAGGGTTGGGGTGGAAGTGATTGAGGGTGTGGACTCGAAACTACCACACCAATGCAACTACCAACAATTTGGAAATTGGTGTTGATCAAGGACACATGACAAAACTAGTG
>NC_058130.1:256326669-256343430 GCF_016433145.1 Gracilinanus agilis
ACAAAACTAGTGGAAATGTGCATTGGCCATGGGTGGGGGGAGTGCGGGGGAGCGGGGGGGTGGGGGTGAAGGGGATAGGAGGAGCATGAATCAAGTAACCATGTTAAAAATGTATATTAATAAATGTTAAAAAAAATAAAAAAAATAAACTTTACAATTGCTTTTCTTTCACTTATATTTCCAAGTGAGTATCCCTCTTCTAATTCCTTCCAGAAAGCCATTCCTTGTATAAAGAATGTAAAAACATGAAGAAAAAAACTTAAGTAAAATTAATTCAGCTTTTAAAAGCCTGTTTTTTGATGCTTTGTTCACTACTCATAGTCCCTCAGTCATTAAAAAAATTAGGTTGAGTTATATTCTTTATATTCTTTTCTTGGGGTCAAACTTGGTTATTATTAACTCAGGTTCTAATGGTTGCGAAGAGGGGAGTTGTGTTGTTGTCAGTGGAGAGAAGGGTTTGGTTGTGAGAGATGTGGCAAGTCAAAGTGTTGAAATTTATACTGATTGTAATGCTGATGAATTAAAAGTGGCATTTAAAAAACTCTTCTTGGATATGCATTTTGAAAGTTGGAAAATGATGTCATTGAATGTGTGTATTTAGAGCAGTGGGTGATCAAGTGAAGGGAGCTTTGGGCCTTGGTGGTGTCAGGAATACTTGAGTTCAGAATTCGTCTCAGACACTTATTAGCTTGTGGGACCCTGGGCAAGTTACTCTGTCTGCCTCAGGTTCTCTTCTGCAAGATATCTCTCAGAGTTGTTCTGAGAATCAAGTGAGATAATATTTGTAAAGAGCTAACACAATGTGTAGTATATAGTAGGTTCTATATAAATGATATTGGCTGCTATTATTATTATTATTTTTTTACTTGAAATATTTTATCTTCATAGCATAGTTGAAAGAATGAATTTGGAGGCAATGGATCTATATTCAAATTCTAGTTCTGCTAATTCTTACCTGTGTGACCTTGATTGGGCAGGTCATTTAATATATCTGGGTCATTTTCCTTATCTGTGAAATTATGTAAAATGTTTATGGGTGGCTCAGTGGATTGAGAGCCAGGCCTAGAGAGGAGAGGTCTTGGGTTCAAATCTGGCCTCAGATACTTCCTAGCTGTGTGACCCTGGGCAAGTCACTTAACCCCCATTGCTTAGTCCTTACCACTCTTCTGCCTTGGAACCAATATGCAGTATTGATTCTAAGATGTATATGTAAAATGGGCTCATTTAGATAATGCTCTTATTTGTAAAATGGGATTATATTAGATCATGGTCTAGGTCCTTTCCTCCTCTAAATAGATGATCCTGGGATTCATCTGGAACCATTCAGTTAGGGAGGAGGCTATAAGACAAAAGGAAAAGTTTGAATACTTTAGCACATTGGTTCCCAAACTTTTTTGGCCTACTGCCCCCTTTCCAGAAAAAAATATTACTTAGCCCCCTGGAAATTAATTTTTAAAAAAATTTAATAGCAATTAATAGGAAAGATAAATGCACCTGTTGCCATCACCACCTCCTTGGATCGCTGTAGTGCCCACTTTGGGAATCATTGCTTTAGCAGAAGTAGGGGTTAGAGAGGAGGATGACAATGACTTAAAAATAGGCCAAATTTTTTTTTTAATTTCTATTTACATTTATTGATTTTCTTGATAATTCATTTGGCATATTTTTTTAACATTTATTAATATTCATTTTTAACATGGTTACATGATTCATGCTCCACCTTTCCCCTTCAACCCCCCCCCCGCACCTCCCCCCATGGCCGATGTGCATTTCCACTAGTTTTGTCATGTGTCCTTGATCAATAGGCCAAAATTTATATGATAATTGACCTTCGTTTAGTTGCTGTGGCATTATTTCTTACTAAGTCATATGTATTAAGGTGCTATATGCTTATAAAGGACAATTTAGGAGAAATGCTTCTATTACTGCTAAAATGTTTTATGAATTTTATCTAATTTGTTAGTGAAAATGTAGTCAGTTATTTGGCTTTACCATGAGTTTAGAAGATTAAAAAAAATTTCAGTTTTGTAATTCACATTTTAATGTAACATTTAAGGATATCTACATTCAATTAAAGGATATTACATTCAATTAAAATGGTAATAATATGGAAAGGGACTTTTTAATGATGTCTTGTTTTTACATTTTAAAATTGGTGTATTCTGATATGCAGGTAGAAGATAGACAAAAATTTCTCATCAAGATGGTTCGAAAGGATTTTTTTATTTTTGATCAGTAGATCTTATTCTCTTATTCTCTTTTGTTTTTGATCTTGTAAAACTTTTATTTTTGTAAATGTTTTATTATTATGCAATGTATTTTTAAAGTAGTGCTTGAAAATAAAATATGGGAATAGTATTATTTTAAACATTTTTACAACTTTCTTTGCTGTTAATATTTTATTCATTGTCAATCTAGTGGTCTGGCATAGTTATATGCTTGATGGATACTTTAAAGATATAGAAAGATCTCAAACTTATTTTATCCTATGTTTAAAAGAAAACTATTAATGCTCTTTCAAAATCTGCCCTGTTTTGGACAGTCTTGTAATATTTGGTCACAATTATTTAATATTTTTTCCTTCTTTTTTAGCAACAAGGTATTGGCCATCCTAGTGTATACCATGCAGTTGTCGTCATCTTCCTTGAGTTCTTTGCTTGGGGTCTACTTACAACTCCTATGCTCCTAGTAAGTAACGTGTGTGTGTGTGTGTGTGTGTGTGTGTGTGTGTGTGTTTATGAGTGTGTTAGGTGTATATGTGTTTGTGTGAGATAGATTGATGTACTGCTAGTGTTGTCACTGTTGCCAGTGATTTGATATCAGTATTTTTGTATGAGCATTTTTGTATTCATTTGCATTCATTTTATTGGTTATTATTAGACATTATAATATGATGGAAAATCCCAAGTTGTCTTGGTAGTATTATAGAATTAGTCCACAGCTCTTAGAGAGAGTGTGGGTGCTTCTGGTCTCTCTTTTTCATGGAAATAGTTCTGAGGAAAACGATATAGTAGGTACCGGAGCTGCAGAGATAGTGACATTTTTTATGTGAAGAAGACTTAGGATTCTCTAAACAAATAAGAACATGACCTGTCTTTTACTGTAAAGAAACTTATTTTCTTAGCAGGTTAAAAATATTATATATATATATTTATGCTGAGGTGCACCGAAGGAGAGGTGAGGAATATTTTAATTGCTAAGTATTTAATAGATGCTTATAGAAGTACATTGAATATAGGTAGCAATTCAGAATTATGTTTAGTTTTATGCTTACATTTTAAAAAATCCTGAAATATTAAATCTCTGTACAACCGAAATATAGGGTCAGAACTATGGTAAATTGCCTTCTACTGGCCAAGTATAATATAGAGAAGAAATTCGGTATACAAGAACATGGATTTGTTAAGGAGAATGCCAATGTTTGACAAGAGAATTTATTTTAAGTAGTAGCCACTAGGACACTTAAAATATAATTAAGTTTTTAAAAAATTTACAATTTTTAGGCAAAGTGACTGACTATATCTAGTAGATAGAATATGACTCCATTACTCTTACATAATTATTTTTACTAATAAAAATTTTAATGGAAATTATTTAAAATTAATGTGTAACTCCTACCCATTCTGTGATGATTCATGTCATTAAATGTGTACCAAGAGGGATATGTGCCAGGAGGAATCTAAAAAGCATTGCTAAATGATATGGAATCTTGGGCAAGAATCTAAAGGCTTTCAGGACATATGGGTGTTTTCCATTTTACAGCTGATGGACAACAAAAGTATCAGAACAGGGACAAGATTGGATAAGAAGTAAATATCTGGCTAAAAAGATGATGTCTGAGAATGGGATTTGTGTTTCTGGATCAAAGTTTAAAAAGAAGAATGACTTAAGATAGAAAAGTGACCAATGCCTGGCCAAGAGTGGAATATACATAACAAGGAATGGAAAAAATATATTTGCATAAGTCTTGGAAATCCAATCAAAAGGGCTTTAAATGGAAAAGTTCGGATCAATAGACCCAGACCAAATATGTCCTTTGATAGTGAAAGAACTGGCAGATGTGAGATTGTGGAGTATGGGAGAAGCATACTGTAGGACTTTAAAGTGACAAATGTTCTGATTTTCAAAGAAAAAGGAATGCAGTGCCTGCCATATATAGCCTTTTGAGCTTGACTTCTGTTCTTCACAAAGTTCTAGAGTGTATTTAGTTTAAAGAGATGGTGGTCTCACTAAGGAGAGGTCATGCTTGACTAATTTTATTCTCTTTTTTGTCTGGATTACTAGATAGAACTGGGGAATGCTGTCTGTATAGTTTACCTAGATTTTTAGTATAGGTTTTGACAGTCTGTCTGTATTCTCTTCTTGATCATATTGAGAGATGGTAGCTGGACTGGGTGAATTTGAGTATCTGGACTGACAGAGGAGTCCTTCATGGTTTGATGTCAGCTTGGAAGGAGATCTCTAGTTAATATCTCAGGGATCTGCCCTTGGTACCGGGACATTTTTGGTAGTGACTTAAAGGCTTCGTGGCATGCTTATCAGAATGCAGATGACACAAAACTAGGAGTAATTGCTAGATCATTGGGTGACTGAGTCAGGTTTCAGATAAGTCTTGATAAGCAGGGCATTGGGTTGAATGTAATAAACTGAAATTCACTGGGGAAAAATGTAGCTTTTCACTTGTTTATAAGTAGTCAACTTTACAAATAGAACATTAGAGAAGCATTTCTAGTCAGCAGTATGAACGAGTTCACACATTGACATGGCAGCTGAGTAAGTGATATACCCAGTAGAAAGTCAGGTCTTTTAGCAGCAGAGTCCTTGTGGTGATATGCCCTAGATATCTTATTAGGGGCCCTTTTGAATCATGCATGAGAGATAACTCTGTAGAAAGACTAATGTTTCTGTTCATTCAGTAACAGCTAGGCCCCAATAACAAGCAAGTTAATTGTTTTTCAAAAGAGGGATAATAGGTGGCCACTTTGGGGATCTTATAGCTCTAGAAATGTAATGGTCATTTAAAGTAGTCACTTCTTGGTGTTTGCCAAAAAGGCTTGTCTCATTAAGGTCCTTATGGATAGAGTTTTCCAAGAACATAGAATCATAAGGACTCGGGAGAAGGTTTTCCTGTTTCTGATCCCTACATGAAAGAGGAAATGAGTTGGTAAATGGGAGCTGCCAAAACGTGCACATAGACAATGTGGATTCTCCAGAAATTGAAGAGTTCTGTATTCCTGAGTTTAATTTTTAGAGACGGAGAAGCAAATGTCAGTAACATATGAACTATGTCCCAAATGATCTGGTTTCCCCTCTCTGATACATTCTCTAAAACTTAACTAGACAGGCCGAACACTAAATCTTATGGTGTAATCTTCCACTGCTTGTCTCCTAGAGGAGGCAAAATATGACTCAGGCCCTCTGTCATGCTGACCTTAATCTGATCCAGTCAGCATAACATCTTATAGTTATGTTATAGTAGATGGCAGCATCCTTAAGAAGGAGACTTCTGAGTAATTCTGAGGAAAACCAAGGATAGTACACTGAATTCTTTCCTAGGTTGAATCAAACTGTTAGTTTTCATTGACTCCTATTGCAGTAGAAAAAGACATTGACCATATCAGTAACCCTATAGTGTTTTTTTTAAATCTCATACCTTCTCTCCTAGTAAAAACTCTTAAGAAGGCAAAGGCTAGGCAAATGGGGTTGTGACTTGCCATGGACCACGTGGCTAGGAAGTGTCTGAAGCCAGATTTGAGCCCACATTCTCCAGACTCCACTCTGCCTCTTAGCTTCTTCAAACCCATACCATTTTCCCAGGGCCTGAGCTACCTGGTCCACCACGTTGAAAAGGTTAGGAATTCCTGCAGCAATTGGCATAAGTTTTTTCAATTCCCTTTAGTCTACTATAAATTTTTAGCTATTACTTGCTTTCTTCACTGGCTGCACAAGGTTAATATAAAGAGATTTTGTATAATGAAGCACCTTAGCCTTCTTTATGTATATTATTTTCTCCTGCATGGGAATTACATGGAGTGGTTTAGGTAATTTCAAGGGCTTCCATATAGCTCTTCTCCATAGTTAGTGACATAGAAGCTATCATAAGCATCCATATAGATTTTGCCTCCCAAGAATCTATGATATCCATGCCCACAATACACTCCCTCTGATCAGCTATGACTGAGATTGACTGCCATTCAAGCAAGAGTGCTTTTTCCCTTGACAACTTTCCTTCCAAAATTTTCCAGCAGAAACTGGATCACCCCAGTGAAGTTTCCATGTTTCCCCTAGTTACAGTGGTAATCTAATTGCATATATATAGCATCCCTTTATACGGAGGCACCTCTCCTTCAACCTTCAAGACATAGTGATTCAGCCATATGGTCTCTAATCTTGTAGTTAGACCAGCCTAAGCTTTGGGCAAACCTCAGCCCTCACCTCAGTCAACTAGCTCCTCAGATCGGGATGTAAAACCTTAGGTGGCCCTGAATGGCCAGCTGGGATAGAGCCTGGGCAAAATGACCTGCCCTGGACTTGCATATTCTGGCATAATTTTACTAATACTCTTATAGGTTCTATCAATCATTTTGGTCAGTGTTTCGAAAACAATACCCTGAGCCCTTTTATGGGAAAGAGCATCATCACTCTGAATTCGGCCAATGTGGAGACAACAAGATGCCTTTTCCCATCATCCTTAGAATTCCTGTCTGTGTGAACAACTCTGTTTGCCCAGATAGCTGTCCTAATGTCCCCCTCAAACTTTAAGCATTGATCTATCTGGGCAGTTATGGTAGTTTGGTGGCAAAGCTCCTTGACTAAATCCTGAAACTATTCCAGTGGGACTCCACCCGAAATGTGAGATTAATTACCCCCTAAGTAGGTTAGTTTTATGGAATGGGAGGCAGGATTTCTGTTAAGGGAACATCCATCCTGTTTAACAAATCCATTAAAAAACAATTAAAAAAAGATTTAATTCCCTCCTTTTATATCTCCTATTGGGTAGATGACTACAGAGGAATTTATCACTTGGGGGCCAAATCTCCTCATTTTAGCCACATTAAAAAGGACAAAGAAGGAATCTTTATTTGGGGTCTCTGACTAGTTCAGCAGACTTTGGAAGAGCATATCTTCTTTTTTTTTTTTTAATTTGAAAAATTATATTTAATTAATTTAGAATATTTTTCCATGGTTACATGATTCATGTTCTTTCCCTCCCCTCCTCACACCCCTCTCCTGTAGCCAACAAGCAATTCCACTGGGTTTTACATGTGTCACTGATCAAGACCTATTTCCATATTATTATTATTTGCATTAGGGTGATCACTTAGAGTCTATGTCCCCAATCATATCCCCATCGACCCATGTGATCAAACAGTTGTTTTTCTTCTGTGTTTCTGCTCCCACAGTTCTTCTCTGGATGTGGATAGTGTTCTTTCTCATAAGTCCCTCAGAATTGTCCTGGATCATTGCATTGCTGCTAGTAGAGAAGTCCATTACATTCAATTATGCCACAGTGTATCAGTCTCTGTATAAGGTTCTCCTCTCCTGGTTCTGAAGAGCATATTTTATATAAGGTCCCCAGGCCAGTGAACTCTTGCTGACAAAACGTGGGAATTGCCTCCAGTAGATCACATCTTCATTAACCATTGTTCTAATGAGGTATTAGTTTGCCATTTGAACTTCTGCAGCCTTCCAAGTTCTTTGGTGGTGAAAGTCTGCCCTCCCTCTGGCTCCCACTTTGAGGATCACTCCTCAGGAGGTCCTGGGGGGTAGTAACAAAATAGGTCCCAGGTTCTGGTCCCACCAGATTATTCCCAATCCTCTTCTTCACTCCTCCTATAATTTCAGAAGGATAAGATTTTCTCCAATGAGCCCTCTGTGTTAGAGATTAGGCTCCTTATCTGTCCCCTCCCAACCCTAATACCCAACAATATTGACATTGTCCTTTTGACTTGTGATTTTGTTGCTAGATCTATAAACTGTTCTCCAACAGAGCTAGAAAGATAGCATTCCTATAGTACAGGGGTCAGCAACCTTTTTGGCCGTGAGGGCCATAAACGCCACATTTTTTAAAATGTAATTTCGTGAGAGCCGTACAGTGCTCACAGTGCGCGCTCCTGTAACAGTGCCTGAAAAAAATTGACTTTATGGCTCCTGCAGAAAGAGCCATATCTGGCCCTCAAAATATGGCTTGAGAGCCATATGTTGCCAACTCCTGCTATAGTGCTTTAAGGTTTGCAAAGTGCTTTGTGAATGTTGTCTTATTTGGTTCTAATAACAGTCCTGGGAGGTAGGCACTTTTATTATCCTCATTTTATAGGGATTTTTTGAGGCTGAGAGGAGGAGGTGACTTGTCCGAGTTCACACAGAGAGTAAATGTCTGAGCTGAAGTCTGTCCTACTTCCAAGTTCAGTATTCTCTCTCCTGTGCCAGTAGGCAAAGTCCTCAGAAGTCAAAAAAGTATATTCACTTCTGCCTCTAATTGCTAAATACCAAAAAAAAAAAAAATGGTCTTCATTTTCCATTTGTGGTTGGTGATCCAGCTTTTTCAAAACTGTTAAGAACCAAGGGGCACTTAATTTTGCTATTTTCCTGCTCTCCCTGACAAGTTTCTTAAGCATCTGACCCCCAGCCTTAGAGGGTCAGTGACCGTTCTTCTTTATCCCACCAAGAGGGCTCTCCATGCACCTCCAGCATGGCTCCAGCCAGGTACTGTATCTGACCAGTTAGTCACGTGAGGCTCCCACCTGCACCACGTTTCCCCCATTTTAGCAATGAATATAGGGATTTAAAAAAAATTTTAGCTGTCAAGTCATTGCAACAACCGAATACATTTAAGCCTCAGGGGCAAGGGAACCAAACCGAATAATTTAGCTGGTTTCTTGGGCCAGCCAATTCCCAAGACAGCCTCCCTCCTGCCAAGGGAAGCCAACTCCATCTTCTTAAAACAGATGCCATTCTTATTACCTACTGTGAGAAGCTTTCTGAGAGCACTGACTATATACGAGGCATATGGAAAGACACTTACACAATGTTTGTGGTTTTACTGAAGTGAATTGTTAACCTAACCTGGGAATTTATCATTCCTTCTTTGGGTCTCCATTGTCCTATCTGTAAAATGCGGGGGTTGGAACAAACTGAGAATTGCCTCAAGTTTTTTTTTTTTGATATTGGGACATAGTGATATATACGTATATATGGATTTCTTCATGAAATTAATCACATTCATTTTCTTTTGTACTTTACTGATTGATCCAAATCTGAGTCATTGAAAGAGCAGTAGACTTGAGTCTGTAGACCTTTATTTGAAGCCTGTCAGAGAGGTGTTGACTTTCAAACAGAGGTCTGTTTTAATACCTGTGTGATCATAGACAAGCCATTTCACCTTTGTGAGCCTCAGTTTCTTTATCTTTGAAATGAGATTAGAAAGTTATTTATGTTTTGTGACTTTTAAATTGCTATTTGAATGTGAGTTGTTTCCTGGCTATACAGTAGCATTACACAAAGAAAAACTAATGGCAGACAGGTGATAAGGCCTTACTGGCCTTCTAGTTCATTTGTACCACCCACACGAAAAAATAATGTGCTTAAATTTGAAAGTGTTCTGCGACCTCAGTATTTATATGGTCTTCCCTCCTCTCCTCCTACCCCAATGTTGGATACCTCCAATCCAAGGGCCAGTTGATGTTATGAAAGTAAATTGATAGGACCTGGCAGCTTGGATGGGGGTAGGGAATAAATGAGATTAAAGAGTTGAGATTGAGTCCTAAGTCACAAATCTGGTTAACTGGCAGGATGGTGGTGGTCTCAAAAGAGACAGACAAGTTAGGAAAAAGGGGACAATTTTTGGGGAAAGGTAATGAGTTCTTTGGACATGCTAAATTTGACATGCCCATGGAATAGTCCAGTTGGACTGGATATTCATTAGGCTGTTGGTGATGAGCTTAGGAGAGGCTAGGGCTGGGAGTCATTTGCATGGAAATGTTAGTTGAACTCATGGAAGATGGTAGGAACCCCAAGGAAGAAAATATAGAGAAAGAAAACCTGGGACAGAGTCCTGGGGTACAGCCACAACAATACCTGGATGGTGATCCAGCAAAATAAATTATGAGTGAAGAATCAGAAGAAACCAGCATAATAAATTCTCAGGCAGGGGAAAGTGATAAGAATTTTAGGGTGGTTAGCAATGGGAGATGCTCTCAAGAAAGGAGGAGGACCAAGAAAAAAGCCTCAGATTTTGTCAAATAAAAGATCTGTGGTAACCTTGGAGAGAATGATTTCACTAAAGTGACGAATTCAGGCACCAAACCAAAAGGCTTGAGCAATGAATGAAGAGAAGATAGAGGAAAAATTAAAAAAATGCAGATAGCATGGCTGGGAAAAGGAGAGATAAAGAGTTTTAGGAAATGGTATTTGGGCATGTTTATAGCAGAAGGGAAAGAGAAAATACATAGGAAGAGTTAAGAAGTTGAGGGGAGGGGAATGAATGCAATCTGCTGCAGGAGACCAGCAGGGAGAATATCAATGCATAAGCAGCTGAGTTGGCCTTGGCAAGGATATGAGCCACGTATTCCCTAGAGATTGAATGAAGATTATTTTTTTTTTTTGAGATATAAAATTGGGGAGGAGAGATAGCTCGTGACATACTTTCTAATGTCAATAAAATATGAGATCTTCCTCTGCTGAGAGTGACCGAGGAAGAAAACTAAAGTTGAGATAAAAAAGTTGTGAACAGCTATTCTGTAAAGCATGAGAGTAGTTTTAAAGGATTGCCTTGCCACAGTGATCAGATAACAAATATTATATTGGACCTTATCACCATGGTTTTGACTCATGGAATTGTTCAGCAATTTCATGCTTGCCTATACCATTTTAAAACTTTTGAATCCAGTTGCTGACAAAATTAAACATTACCTGATAAAATATGCCAGGGGCTTTATAAACAGTAAAGAACAAAGAGGTGTCATTATAGTTACTACTTTTAGCTTTCTTTTCTCTTGCTAACTGCTGATGAGTTTTGATGTATACAGGGAAGAGTGTGACTGAAGATAATAGTAAAGAAAAACTTGTGGCAAAATTTTTCTGTATTTCTCTGAAAAGAAGGTATCTTTTCATTCTTTTAAATTTGCATTTCAACCTGTGATGTTTATTTAATCATCTTTTTTTTTTTTTTTTTTTTTTGGCAGGTCCTACATGAAACATTTCCTCAACATACTTTCCTCATGAACGGTCTCATTCAGGGTGTAAAGGTAAAAAAGACTTGTTTGTGTGTATTGAATGAGGACTGAGGCTAGAATTATAAATAAGACCTCTAGGGGATTCAGGTAACACTTGGGGAGACAACTAACATTTCATCTGGAGATCTAGGTGTAGGATCTGACCTGGGTTTTGGAAAAACAAAGCAACTTCATTATCATTAAGTTTTAATAATATCTTAAAACAACAGCTCAAGCCTGCTATACTTTTTTTTATGAACATTTGCTAGGTAATTTTTATTTGCAAAGGGTTTTCAAGTTATAAGAATTTCTTCCCACAATCTGGGAAGCTGGATAAGTGTTATTACCCATTACCTACTCATGTAATTTTGGCCACACAGGGAATAAGCAAATTACCACATTGAATGGAACATTTTGGTAAAGCTGCATTAGAATGGTAGTATTCAGAATCCTTAACCCAGCTTTTAGTCTTACTATCCTTTATACTCCTCCTTCTCCCCAAAATACCACCATAAATTAATGGGCATATGTGCTTTATAGTTGTACTTTACAGATCTTCCACAGGCGAGTATAATTTGGGATTTGCCTTCTACTTCTCTGGCAAACTTTGATCTTTGCACATCTTTGTGGTACACCTCACAGATCTCATCTACCCTAGAAATGAACCACATGCAAATATGTTTTCCCTTCGAGGAATTTTTTTTTTAAGTGAGGCCACTATGAAGCTGGAGAGCACAAAAATCTATTGAGTAAAATTATTGCATGTGAGGTAGTTGGATCACAATGGAAGGCAGAAGTTGAATGGCACTGGTAGGGTCTTAGAGAACCAGTGAGAGAAAAGGAATTGGTGTGGACTAGAGGTAGTAGAATGTGATAATAGCAGGGGTGGGACTTGATTTGGTCCTTGAGCAATGGAAAGGGTTTAGATTGACTAAGGAGGGAAGAAGATGGCATAGAATTAGGGATGAACATGGCATGTAAAAGTTGCAATAAACTGACTGGCTTCATTGGAGTGATGTAGTTTTGGGGGAGAATGTAGGGGAAGGAATATCTGCAGACACCAAGCCCTTTCCTAAGAAGTTCACTCTGGGGCTTCACCCCATTGCTACTTTCAGAGCTTCAATAGTCGTTTTGAAATCCCTTTTGAGCACCCTGGTGTCACCCAGAAATGTGCCCAAATTTTGAAATTCCTTTTTTTTTTTTTTTATCCTTCTTCATCTTTTACTGTTCTCTTTGAATTCATCATCCTCCTTTGGCCTCTCTCCTCCCTTTTTTCTTTTTTACTTAAACAAAATATTTCACTAATGAACTCCTTTGTGCCCTTGTCCTTCATTTCATTTTCTGCCCATCATTAACTTGGGCAACCTTTGCCACCTTTATTCTTATGTGTTTGTTTTAAAAGAAGAATGGATTGAAGTCTCTTTAAGGAAGCAATTAAAGACTAGAAAGAATTTGTTTCTTTAGAATCTTTTAATTTCTCTTTCTTCTTTAAAAAAAAATCCTTACCTTCCACCTTAGAACCAATACTTCTTAAAAGTAAGTTAGCATCTTTCCCAATGGATAGAGTGTTGAACTTAGAACGTTGAACATAAGAATCTGAAGAACTGAGTTCAGCTCCTACTTTAGATACTTAGGTTCGAAACTGTGGGTAAGTTATTAAACTTTTTTGAAGCATAATTTTCTCATCTGTAAAATGGGGATAAAAATAATACTCTCGTAGTGATTGTGAGGATCAAATGAGATAGCATATATAAAATTAAATGAATATCAGCTCTTATTATTATTATTGTTATTGTTTCCTGGTGTGGGGATGTTATCCAGTACCTTTTAAGAGCTTCATTAGGGGACATGCACACCAAATCTCACCCCCTCTCCCTTACGCCTACCCATATTATTTCCCAATCTCTCTGGGGTCAAAGGCAGTCTGGTGGATATACTCTGGAGTATTTACAGTAATTACCAAATTTGTCAAAATTTTCCAATTGGTACAGTCTATACCCCAGAGTCATTCTTAGTATACTATATCATTTGCATAGTGATAACTTGTTTCTTCATTCCTTTTCAAATTTCTTTGATTTATTTTTTTTCCCCCTCATTGCCTTAGTGGGCTACCTTCCCTGCTCTCAAGTTTGGGCTGCAAAATTTTAGGCTTAGGCAAAGTTCCTGGTTTTGTTTTGTTTTTTTATTGTTCAGCCGTTTTAATAATGGCTGTGTAGTTTATTAGTAGCATTGAGTCACATAAAAACAAGGGCAAATGATCAAATACTCATCCAGTCCGGAAGAGTTTCTGAAAAAAGAGACTGAGATTTAAACTCTTGGGAAAATAGGGAGAAGAAAAAGGAGCTGTTGCTTGGACTTAATTCTCACCCACCAGTTTAGCTTGGTTTGCATTCCACCCAGGCATCCAGAGTTTCCTTTTGCTTTCTTGTCTGAGGATATCTGCTTTTGTCTTACTCTTGTCTTCTCTAACTGGTGTCCCTTCATTTGGGTGGAATGTCCCTTCTTCAAGGCCACAAGAACTCCAAAACAAACTGAATTGTCCTGAATCATTTTTGAACAATCTATTACCAAGATTCTCAGTCTTCCCATGAAAATTCTAAAGTTTTTGTTATCCCAAATCTCAACCAACTGGTATTCACAATCTTTTTGATAACTACTCAGTCTGTTTCTTCTTAGGTAAGGTTCTGGAGTAAGAGAGCTTTTCCCCCTTCTGTGATTTTCTCTCCCAAGGATTTATCTGCCTTCCAGCTTAGACACATTAGACTCTCCTGACAAGTTATGATATACTAGTTGCCTACTTCTTCTAATTATTTCTTTTCTGAGGATTATTTAAATAAATGAAACTAAATTGTATAGGCTTGGTAGAAAATATTGACTTGTAATAAATTTATATCTAGTAGTAATCTTTATAGTGCTTATAACCATCTTTACAAAAATTGGACATCAATCTCTTGGTCAGGAAAATTATCCTCTGCTTATAACATTGTTCTGTGGAAAAATCAATTTGAAATTTCATTATGTTGACTTAGAGTCCCTTTTCTAAGCACTAAAGATTGAGGTCTTTGGATGTTGTTCTAACTTTCTTTTCTTCCCCTAGATTATAGAATGGCTTAATATGATGTGAGAACAATAAATTTCCCTAACAGCAAGATTTTTCAGTTTAGTTTGAGAAATGAAAATGAAAGTTTTGCTCTAAAATACTGTAATGTGTATTGAGCCAAAATAGCAAAAATTCCCCTTTAAAAAAAGTTTAGATTTCAGTCAATGTTTGATAGTTCATGGCCTAATGACTTAATGTGAGGGAATCAGAGGGTATGGTTTGTTTCTCTTTCTAGAAAAATGAAACTTTTGAGCAAGTGGAGATTAACATTTTTTCCCCTCTGTTCCTCAGAGCTGCTGCTCCTCTTTCAAATTCAGTCATAAAATTCATATTAGTGTTAGAAGAAAGAGAATAAACAGAATAGGAAAGTATTTATTAAGCTCCATGTACAAAGCATCCTTCTAAGCACATGCAAGGATATGGATAAAAAATTGAGACCACCCCTCTTCTCAAGGAGCTCGCTTTCTTTCTTTTCTTTTTTTTTTTAAACCCTTAACTTCTGTGTATTGGTTCCTTGGTGGACGAGTGGTAAGGGTGGGCAATGGGGGTCAAGTGACTTGCCCAGGGTCACACAGCTGGGAAGTGTCTGAGGTCGGATTTGAACCCAGGACCTCCTGTCTCTAGGCCTGACTCTCAATCCATTGAGCTACCCAGCTGCCCCCAAGGAGTTCACTTTCTAATTGAGGGAGATGACATGCTGATATTACTCTTAACCTAATGGTTGAATTTTGAGCATATGACCAGAATATGTATTTTCCAATCTCTTCCTCACTCTCCTTTTTCCCTGGTAGTCCTTTGAGACACATTGAACTCAGTGAAGTCTATACTGTGAGATGGTAAGTGTTAAAGGGTATGTTGCTTAGTAGGCTAACAGTTTTTCCAGGCTAAGCATCTTTTATATGTCTTAGTCTTGGGAATAAATGGTAATTCCTGCTCTAAGAATTCCTTAGGAAAATTCCTTCCTTTTCTTTGTTAGAAATCCCTTAAGAGTAACTTGTATTGTTTGATACAAAGGGATTTTATGGGAATAAAAATTTACATGATGTTTTATGTGTCTATTCATTGTTTCCAGGGGAGAGAGAGCCCAGAATGGAGACTTGATTTTTTTTCTCAAAATTTCCCAATATTTGGAGTCGTTATCATTATATATTCTAAGTAGAGACAACTTTTCTTCTGATTATACTAGTTTGGCCAGTGATCTTTGGAGTGACTTTGATTGAGGTCAGCTTTGCTTCTTTCTCCGTCTTTGGTATTCTCTTCCTATCTTTCTTTCATAGTAGATAACTCTTAGGTCATTATTACTTTGAAGTCCAAATAGGCTTCTTATTGTCCCTATTCATACAACCCAGATGAGAACTAGTGTTTATCTTGTTCAGTGCATAACTGTCCCACTGTTTCCCCCCTTTTTGCCCTTTCTCTGCTCTACACACTTTCCCCCTTTCCCCTAACATATACCTTCTTTATGATTCCATAATATATTTAAACACATTTTCTTAATGTACATAGTAAACACTAATAAGTGCTTTTTGACCTTGATTCATATAACTTTTGACATATATAGATATCTTTAGATAGCATTTTTGGGGGAAATGAATTGCATTTTTAATGTTTATATGATTTTTTCCCCAGTAAATCCCTCCCCCCATACACGTAGAGACAATTTTTAACATTTGTTCTCTAACATTTTGAGTTTCAAATTCTCTCCCCCCTTCCCTCCTATCCCTGTTTCCTGAAATGGTAAGCAACTTGATATGCCATACACATGCTTTCTTGTAATAAATATTTCTGATTTCATCATGATGTGGAAGATGACATGTATCACTAAAAAACAGAAACCTCTTGAAGAAAATAAAGTGAAAATAGTATGCTTTGATCTGCATTTAGATTCCATCCATCAGTAGATAGCTTTTTTCATTGAATCTTCATACACTTTGAAGATAAAAAAAAGATGTAGTTAGTTTCACAATAAATCTTAATGTTTTTTTCAATCAAAAAATATGAGGATGATCTGGAATTATTTTTTAATTTTAAAAATGTTATGTTGTCATAAAGATATTGAATTGTAGGGCTAATGGCACAAAATAGTTATCTTTGGATAATTCTACTTTTTTTTTCAAACATTTATTAATATTCATTTTTAACATGGTTATATGATTCATGCTCCTCCTTTCCCCTTCACCCCCCCGAACTCCCCCCACCCATGGCCAATGCACATTTCCACTAGTTTTGTCATGTGTCCTTGGTCAAGACCAATTTCCAAATTGTTGGTAGTTGCATTGGTGTGGTAGTTTTGAGTCCACACCCTCAATCATGTCCACCCCAACCCATGCATTCAAGCAGTTGTTTTTCTTATATGTTTCCTCTCCTGCAGTCCTTCCTCTGAATGTGGGTAGCATTCTTTACCATAAATCCCTCAGAATTGTCCTGGGTCATTGTATTGCTGCTGGT